>NW_018108320.1:132424-151120 GCF_000183805.2 Loa loa | reverse complement strand
ATTATTGTTATTATTGTTATTATCATTAATATTTCTGCTATCAATAATCACAATGATGTCTCCTATCCGTTTTTCCAGTCTCAATTCGAGTTACACGTAAAGATTCTGAGAGGATAATTGTGATTTATTGAAACATTTTTGATTAACAGTTTGTTGTCTGTCTGTGCTTTTTAACAAATTACAGCTTATCCAATGCAAATAAAAAAAACAAAACAAAACATCTGTGGGTGCAGTAAACCAGAAAGAATAATTTTTAAAACAAAAATATCATTGAGGAGGAAAAAGATAAGACGGAATAAAAGGATTTAAATTCTATTGGTTGTACATTCAAACCATATGATTTGTTATCAATATTGCTAATACCAAACTACTTGTTGAAGGTCATACGTGCTATCACTTGTAACCTTTCAGAAGTTGACTTATTACAAAAATTTTTAGAAAATTTCTATAGAACTTATTGTTTTTTTTTTTTGTATATAAAGGTGAAAGTGGGTACGAAAGGTCAAGGAGTAAGATTCACTGTTGTGTTTCATTCAGTTAATTAATTCATTTATTAGATGAACAATGTGGTGGAGATGTATTTTCTGGCATTAAGGTGTATTTCCCTGGTATTTCTAACGTCAAAAAATTTGGCAGATTAGGGAAAAAACTTTCACTTTGATTCCAGCCAATATTATATACAAGAGATCTTAAATCGTGTAATTACTTCTGATCCGGTGAATGGCAGCAAGTAATAAGTAAATAACAAAAGGAATAAAGCTTTTATTTGAAATCTAAAATTCTGAAAAATTTGTAAAAAATAAACTTAGGAAATTAAGGTTGAAGTGATTCCACAACTTTTTAAAAGTAGAAATTAGAAAATGCTTCAAGTTAGAAAGTATCACATGAATGAGGGCGTACCGGTTAGCTGATCGGTGCTATATGTTTGAAGATGCAGTATCAATGATATCTTAAGCATTTCAGGATTCTTCACTTTTTACCAAACTGGATAAAAAACAATTGAATTCCATGAATTAATATTCATGTCTGGTGAATTGTAATTCTCAAAGGAATAATTATTTGAGGTAAGTCATAAAGAAAAGGATATGAATGTAGCCATAATGAGACGGGAAATTTTTAATGAAGGACAGTTGTACTGATGCTGAAACAGGAATAGTAAGACATGTGGGACAGAAGGGCTGCGACATAAAATACTCCTTCCTACTCAACTTTCAAAAACCATTGTCATCATTCATTTCTGTTGAGGTTGGGATCGTTTGCAAAGCCTAATGTCATTCGTCATTTGGGTTATTCCCTAATATTTACATATTTTGATTTGTACATAATGAAAGTTTAAATTAATATAATCCGATTAAATATAATAGTTTGGAATGAATGTGAAATGAGTTCGATGAAAAGAGAAAAGTTTTTAATATTCTTAAATCTTTTCCTCAATCTTTCCTTCACTTTTTGCACTTTTTGCTTTTTTCTTCGAGAGAGTTATGGTAATGATATTATTAAAATTAACAAAATGTCGTCCATTTTAACTTGACATTTTTCCTTTTTGTCGAATCTTCTTTTTCTTTCTTGATTTTTGAATTTTTCGCATTTTTTCAAAGTATTTCTCTATCCTTTTAACAAAAGAAAAGGATTCTGAAAAGAAAAAGAAATTTCGTCCTATGAATGCAAACATTTGAACAAATTCAAGCCTAAACCATTTCAAGATTAGTATTAAAGAAGGAAAAAAAAAATGTGAAGAGAGAGAAGAAGTGGAAGAAGATCTAACCAATTTATTTTTTGTGACAAATTCATCTAATAGAAAGAATGTCTATTCTTGCAAATTTTCTATAAATTTCAGGAAGAACATGTTGGAATGGGCAGGAGAGGTAGGGACAGGACAGGACAGGAGAGGACAGGAAGGGGACAAGCCGACAAGAGTCGGTTACATAGTAAAGAAAGTAAACAATAATGGAATAGAAATCAATAAATATCGCCTAAATGGCTAAAATGGCTGAATTCCTCTTTTCATTCATTTTGACGTACACGGACGTCAAACAATCGAATGGAAAGGATGGGAGAAGTGGCGGTGACACTTACTTGAAATATTGACATTGCATATTTACTTGAGAGGAGAAAAAGAAATTTGTTTTGAGGAATGGAAGAGAATGTAAAGGATTGAATTTCTTCTGCAAATTATTCATCCCAAGAGAATTATGATTCAAACAAAATACTTAAACAAGTTAAAATGAATTTATAAATTGTTTCGCGAAGGTAAATTTCCTGTAAACCTGGAACCACGTAGTTGTGGTGTATTGACAACGTAATCACGCAATTCATACTACTCATTCTGTACCTTAAGTAAATTATGAAAATTGCATAAAAGAAATCAACATAGTACCGAATGTGTCAGTTTTATTTTTTTTAAATGAAGTTAAATTAATTCATAGGATAATTCGTGATGTCCTGAATTTAGGCGCTTTTTCAACATCCAATATATATCAAACTGAAAAAGAGAATAATTTGGCCAAATTTCTTTTTTTCTAAGAAAATAGATGAAATGAAAAAAGTATTAAAATGGGAATTTCAACAAAATACAAGATGAAATGGTCAAGTTTCATCCATCATTTTTCAACTGATTACACTGAAATACATATGGCTGAATCATATTGGCGGATAATAGGAATAAATCTTCTAAATCATAATAGTGAGAAATGTAAAAATCCAAAGTTTCGAGGAAGTGTTTGTCCAGAACTTGGAGTTAACGTGTAATTGGGCAGTTATTAAGAAAAGTGATTAAGAAGAACGTGACGTATAAAGTTGTCTCACACACAATGAGACAAATACTCATTTGACTAAACAAACGAATTCAAATCCAATCAAGTAATTTACTTTTCACATTCTTTCATGCTCATAAAATCTTTCCAATAGGATAATTCGAATTCGAACTTTAATTTCGTGACCGGAATTGACTCTTTCAAAGTGATGTTATTATGCTTAGCCATCTAGTTAAAATTCATTTACTAAAAATGAAATTGAACTGTCTGGAAAATCCGGCTCAATGTGAATTTTCCCTCAAATTGGACTTTTAAAATTTCTGTGATATCGAAAATCTGATTTTATTTTAAGCCTTACATTTGAGCTCAAAATAAATTACTGATCACCACGGTGCTTGTTCTATGTGTTAATCTCATCCGTGCCACCCGTGGATTTCTTCGTAATTTAGACGAAGAACAGATGTTCAGCAGAATTCGTCCTGACGGAAATAAATAATGAACATAATTTATTAAGAGTTTGAGCTAAAGTGTAAAATAGAATCATCTGTCTTTCTGTTTTCAATTCTTTCGTGAATTTTAAATCAAAAAAAGATCTCTCCGAAATCGAAGAATTCTCGATTACGATTAAAAGTTATTGGAATTATTATTTTTTCACATACCGAAAGATTACAAAATATCTAATAAATTCATTTTAAATTCATTTTGGGTTGAAATTAAATTTAAGCTTATAGCCTTATTTTTCCTTTTCACTGGTTCAAAACTTCAACTCTTTAAAGTTATTTGAGCAAAAATTAATCCTTAAACAAAGGAATGTACGGACAGCCTGTTTTCTTTTTTTATCAAACTTCTTCCTTTCCTATCTGATTACTGATGAATAAATTGGAAAGAAATGAACATTTCGATATACGGTACAAAAGAAATGAAAGTTTTCATGAACTTCAAAATTTCTGATCAAGAAATAGTAAAACAGAAGCAGCGTTAAAGTTCTCCTATGACTCATACACACAAATACAGCAAACCGAATGAGTGAATTCATAAATTTTGCAACTATTATTTATTGGGTTATAAAATTTTGTATCTAAAACGGATTGTACACGTAATGACAGTTACGAGATGTAAACATAGGTATATATACATATAACACAAACACACACACACACACACACATTTGTATACACGTACACACATATGCATATATATACACATACACATGTACATACATATACACGATAGTTTGTATGAACTTAAAACAAAAAGGAAAATTGATAAAGTATTGTATAGCTAGTGCACTTTTCTTTACTTTCTTCAGCACTGATCGAAGTATTATTTTCATATTTGGATAACTAATGATCAATCAATAATTCACTTTTGAAATTGTATTTCATAGAAATTCATTTAACATTTTTCAACGATGTTCACAAGACAAGAAATGTAATAGTATTGAGTTGAAATAAATTTGCTATTGACGAGAATACCGTAAAATCTGTAAAAAGAAGAGCGGAATTTGAGACATTTTGATGGGAGAAGAATGAAAAATGAAATGATTCGTGAAGTGATGATTGCGCTTTCCGCCAAACAGTTGCAATTTCAACGTGTTCGAAAAGAAGAAGATGGACGAATTCATTGATACTCAAACAGCTGCTTCTCCTTGCCAGTTTGTTTCTTAAAATAGAATAAAAAAAAAAATTTGAAAGACTAAGATTAAGAAATTTCCGCTTTTGATTAGTGCTTATCATAATTGTTACTCGTATCGTGATATGATCATGATATTGATAGCGGTGGTGATAAGAATGTTTCAAACAACAACTAGCTATTATTCCATGCTTTAAATGAGCACTTTCCTCAAAACGAAGTAATTTTATTTCCAGACCAAAAAAAAAAAAGACAAATTTGATTAGGCTTACATATTATTCGTTATGTGAATCAATCGTAATCATAGTTACGGTATCATAAACAAGATCATATCCTTTGGAATTTTAATTCAAATTTATTGACTCAGGAAGTGGTTAGTTTTATAACATTCATGCGGAGTGAAGCAATGTTTCAATGATATTATCAGGTAAACGGTTAATTAAAGTTAACAATTGTTACAATTATGAAGCAAATATGAGATGTTACTTTTGATTTCGTATATTTTTTCTTGCGACATCTTCAGCGATCACATATGTGTCTAGTGCTGTATGCAAGTCAAGAGTGATAACACCAGCGGCTGTTATCACTGATAGTTTATCAATCTTACTCTCTTGCATATTGTATGCATCCATAATTTGCTGCAAATCACATTGTTTGTACTCTTTTGCGTGATTATCGAACATTTACAGATGGTATTGTGAATAATATTTGATAGCCTGAAATATCATAAATAGGCCCGGAATATCAAGGCTTTTTGCAGACTTTCAATCCTTTTGATTATAAACTCTCAAGGGACTCATGGAGCATTAAAGAGAAACGATGGCAAAGTCTTGAAGATATTGAAGAACGCATTCATTTTTTGGATTCTTCTACTTCGCAAGATATTTTATGGTACATGAAGAGGGGTTATAAATTTTGAAAAGTTGAAGTGATCATAGATTTTATACTTAGAATTTTATAATCATATCAGCAAGTTCACAACAACGGTCATATCGGTCAAATCAGCATATCAGCAATCGTATCAGTTATATCAGCATATTACCAATTATATCAGCAAATCATATCAGCAACAATATATTTTACTACTCTCTGCTTTACTCATTTTCATCTTCGAAACTAATTTTACTCATGAAAAAAAAAAAACATATTATCCGCGAATTGTTAAATTTTTACTAACCATTATGACATTAAATTATAAAATTTTCCCTAAACAACAAATTCCTTCTACCAGACAATGTGGACAAATGCGCTTACTGTATCTTCCTTTTCATCTCAACTCCTCTAGTTTAATAAGGAGTAATGAGAAATATATGTGGTTTTTCCATAACAGTAAGTTATAATACCAAAAAAAAACGAATAAAGTAAAACTTATTCAGTGATAAACATCCCCCTTAATTAATTAGGCTGAATAACCACTGTGTAAAAGTTTCCAAAATTGCTGTTTAATCTTTTTTACAATAAAGCTTTTCTTCAAATATGAAAATTGAAAAAATCTTATACATTAATATTCCAGTGCCGACGGTTAGCGATCAAACTTTTAAAAGATGTTTTGCCACTAAAAAGATTTAACATAATAGCACTACTAACGCTGGACGAGCGGTTATTTTTTGGCAGCATCAAAAATTTGACACATTAAAAACTGAGCAATCCTGTAACCTTGCTATAAGAAAAAATTCTTCTGAAATGCTTTATTACCCTGGTCATCGAGACAGTTGTTGTTTTTTTGTTTCGAATCGATAGAAAACATCAAGGAATTCGATGGTACCATGAATCTGAAATTCGAATTTAATTCGAATTTGTTAAAATTCAAAAATTTTAAGTAAAAACTTAAGTGGTAAATTTTTGCAAGCGCTTTTAAATGTAATTTGAAAAAAAAAGTCTGAAATCTCGCAGTTTAAAAATATCCTTGCAAAATTAAAATAAACGAAAAACGAGTTTTTGGTGGTTCAACAATCCGAAAATCCTCATGGCTAAGCCTAAATCTATGGAGACCGGTTCTATTTGAAATTCATTATGATTCACAAACGCATATTTGCCTCACAATTTTTTGTTTTTTTCTATGAAGAACAAATTCATCCACAATCCACAAAGGTTGCCAAAGGAATGTGCCTTACTGTTTCGGGAAGAAATTTCCAGGAATGTGCCTTATTGTTTCAGGAAGAAATTTCCAGGAATGTGCCTTATTGTTTCAGGAAGAAATTTCCAGGAATGTGCCTTATTGTTTTAGGAAGAAATTTCCAAGAATGTGCCTTATTGTTTTAGGAAGAAATTCCCAGTCCGAATTCTGGAAATTTCAAATTTTTTGTTGAAAATTTCTTGAATAACGAAATTTGTTTGCATAGCGCATGTGCACAAAATGCCGAATAATTCATTCATACTGGGATATTAAAAGAAAGGGTGCAAAGGGTAGATAATGTGACAGGCGACTCAAAACATCGTTGATACTTTGATGCGATAGCAAATGGCTCATGTTCATTTTAAAATCATCCAAACGTGATTTTTTTTTTGACAATGTTTAACATATTTCATTGTACGGAATATACTAAAAGTTCGTGTGAGTCCATCCGTATGATTCATGAAGTTGTGAGAGATCCAGAAGTTTTCGCATGCGTCTATTGTGACGATGGTGAGAGAATTACGCCAGATTATAGAATTTTAAACTGACCCATATGTGACCCATCTAATGACCCATCTAATTTGCTTACGGAATAAAACAGATGAAAGTAAAATCAAAGTTTGAATATAAAAAAACAAAACCATAAATTTATTTGAAGGAGAATTTAATTAACGATAACTTACTGCTTCTGTCATCACTTTCGTCACCAACTTACAGTTTTTCTGTAGCATCCCTAACTTTATCAGATAGAAAAGATGATAGATGGATGAAAAGATGCGACAACAGTCAATAAAATGTTATTATTTGAATTGATGGCTATTTATGTGTCACGCAGTAAGGTCTGACGAAAAAGGAATGATGAAATTGATTGTTAATTATTTCCTCCTCCTCTCTTCCTCCTTCCCTTCCTCCTTCCCCTTTCTGTTCTTCCCCTCCCCTCCTGTCTTCCTCCCTTCCTTCTACTCCTCCCTTCTCCCTTCCTCCCGCTGCTCCCCTCCGCCTGTCCCTCCTCCCCTTCTCCTGCTCCTTCCTCCTCTTCTCCTGTTCCTTCCTCTTCTCTCTTATTCCTCCTCTTCCATTCCTGGTTTTTTGAACCGAAAGAACTCACTTTGTGGAAAAATATTGATTACATTGATATATCGAGACAAATAATTGTATGCTTCTAGTATTGTCACAGCTTTGTCATCATTTGAATCAGCGCACTTAAAAATGCTAGCATTTCTTGCATATGCAATAAGTGCTTGTTTGGCGTCTTTGGCATTTCGGATTTGAATTGCAAATGACTTAGGAATGTATTCCTTAAATTCATAATTGCTTGTTTCCTCCCACAAACAACCCTTGGATTTTACAAATGTGACTAGAAAATAAATCCATGCAATTTCCCATTCATGCAAGCATTTATCGATCGATTTATTGGAAGATTTTTTTGAAATCGGATTCCCCTCGAAATTTTGCAGATTTACCTCATCATAATGTATTTCAACGCCCATTTCAATAATAGCATTTGCAAAATATTCATCGTTGTCAACTTCATCGTCACTGCTGCATGTGTCATTGTCAGAAGTTGACAGATCACCGACAACACCGCTAATCAGTTATTCAAATTCTGAAAAGTAAAATTGTTCCAATCAAGCAGGAAAAGGAAAAGGCATTCTCTGTTCTATCCCTGAAAAGAATTTGAAAAATTGCACAAATTCATTACATTTATAAATCTATCGTCCAGATTCACTTACCAAATATATATATTCTAAAGCGTGACATGAATCATCACATAAGCTGTTACCTGTTCATATTAAATTCTTTGACAGATTATTTCTACTTTATGAATTATCTCCCAGAATGTTAGAAGAGAATTAACATGTTCAATCATGAAAATCTGAGTTATCGATAATTTAGCTAACAGATTAACTTTTCGAAATAGAAGCACGAAAGTATTATACCATCATCATCGATATACCTGATGGTTCCTGAATTAAATTAAAAATTGCGTTTTTAATACGAAATATTCTCCTATTTTCTCTCATCTGATCACTTCGATCATTAAGTCTTCAACTACTACATTCATTCTGGAACAGTTCTGTATCCAACGTATGGAAATATTCATGACCACTAGATTTATTATATAAAAAAATGACCTTGAAAGTTAAGGTCATCACTACATCTTCAGTGAAGATCAATCTCTTGTCCTTGATAACATCCTTTTCCTGAAATTATTCCTTTAATCATTCATTCATAACTTTAAAATGAGATTTCATTCACTTCAATGAGAAAAGGAAAAATATTCTGCAATTGAAAAGTGGCCGCTTTTACATTAATTTGAAAATTATTTTTTCTAAATTCGTGAAAAACTTTTAATAAATAAATTTTCTAAACATTAATCTTATATCGATTATCAAAAATATTTCTTAAAATATTCATTTAAAAACTTTCCTAATTTGGTGATACAAATTAATCACCGAATTTCATGAAAAGCAAAATTTAACTCGTCCTTATCTTGATATTTATACTAAATGTACAAATATAAATGGGGAATGTTATCATTTTGTTAGTGGAACCTGTAAATATACCCAAGTTTTATAATATGGCAAATTTTACAAAGGAATCGAGATTTAGTATTCGTATTACTTAATTTCTGAAATACAGCAATTTAGGTTTATTCAAAGGAACAATTATCACCTGATGTTTCAGAAACATACCGTTACTCGATTAACAGGAATTTACCTGAAATAAGTATCGCAGCAGTTCTACCGATTCTATCCGTTGGATAGGCTAACAGTCGTGTCTAGCTAATCATTTAAAAACTGAAGTTGGTACATTCGGTAGTACTGCGGAAAAATGTATATCCTGAAAATTTCAAACTTGTAGGAAAATGAAAATTCGACTGCTACTACTTTCCGTTTGGAGTGGTTATAATTTTTTAATTTTTGACCGCTTCCAGCGAATTTATTCATTCTTTAGAATATAACTGAACTGAGATGAGTGTATGATAAGATATGCTGATAAGATAATATGCCTAACAAAGAAAAGGAAATGAAATGAAGTGAACTAAATGGTTGCGAATGAAGCGCACTTTATTATATTGAGAAGTCGCTAACAAAACGTTCCTCATAAATACAACTAAAATAAACTTGCTGGAAATTACTCTCTCTTCCAAACATGTTTTTATTTCTTTCAATATATCAGGCCTAATAAGAAAAAAAATGTGAAAAAAGTTTTTCGAATCAATGTTGCCGTTAACATTTACTTAATTACTTAATTAAAAATTCCCTCTTGAAAATTCCCATCATTATTCTAATTATCCTAATGAAAAAGTAGTTTGAATCAATTTGTTTTTTAGTTAAGAGTGATATGTAAACCTCAAAGAATTCACAAATTTTTTTGTTTATATCAGAAAATCTGCAACCTGTAACATTAATATTTGTAATATATTCAAATGTTATCATAAAATTGATGGCCTTTATCAAATTAGTTAACAACTTTTGCATCGAAATTCGAATTTCATTTTTCAAACATTTCCCCAGAACATATGATTCCTGACGAAAACTTGTCACTTCTGCTTGTTGTGCTGTATTAATCAGTCAGATCAAATTATTTGATGGTGAGCTTTGTGACAATTTTTATGACATGCAGTCAAATACATCGACATAAAAGGTAACCGTCAGTCAGAATAGAAACGGTCAAGTAATTTACAAAATAATTGTGCCATCCATATACTATCCTATTTAAGCAATATGAAATCAGCCAGTATAAGCTGATTGCACAACTCAGCTGATAAATGCTACTATCAGTTTCAAAGTAAAGTACAGATAGACCAGAATGCTTAAGAGTATTCTTTTATCATTTGTTGATCTCAAAGCATTGGAAAAAGTGTCATCCAAGTGTCATTTGAGGAGAAACATGAAGTTGAGCAATGTGATTTGAATCAAAAAGTTCGTTATAGAGCTAATAACAGCTCAAATGTGATGGGTGGAAGCCTAATAAATGAAATTATTCATGAAAACAAAATTTTTATCCTTTTTTTTCTATTCACTAACCATTTCAGTCAACTTTTTTTTTTGACATAAACAAGGTTCCAATGAGTGATTCAACTTTGAACATAAAATCCATCATAATAAATCATTTACAGTCTCCTGTTATGGGATCAATGATTTATGAAAGGTTTTATGAAATATCAAGATGAAACAGACTTATATCATTATCTCTCAAATGACAGCTAACATTTAAGCAACTCCATATAATTTATTATGTGAAGCTAATATCGTTATTATCAGTGATTTGCATATTTTGAAAATATGCAAATGATAAAGTTTGTGCTAAGAATATGGAAACTGTTATAGTATTTTTGAACTTAGACGAGATGAAATTAAGATAGCAAGTGTTATCAGGCAATTTAGAAGCAGTTGCAGACGATGCAAAACTGTTGACGACGCAATGCGCAAATTGTTATCACTGGAACTTGCTATCAATTAATAGTTTCGCAATTATTAGTTTTTAGCAAATTTACAATATTGCAATGTCAAAATAATTCATTTTTCAACAGCTTTGCATTATTGCTTTAGTTATAAAATTTTTTGCGTTATCTTGGTATTAACAAATTGTTAATTAATTAGAACTCATAAAAGTGATTAAAAAACGAGTGTACATTACTGTATTGGGTGGAGACAATTTCAGCCAAAAAATAGTATTCATTAGTCATTGACAGACAAATGTTTAAGCTATTAAATTTTTCTATTACAATCGGATAAAAATGCAACTAATACACTTTTATTTTTTCTTTTCATTTTTTCAATCTTATCTTTTTACCATATTTTTTTCCTTTTCATTTCTTTTCTTGCATTTTTCTCTTGTCTTTCTCCTTTTTATTCCTCTTACTCAATGTTTTCAAATTTTTTAAAAGTGAAAGATAAACATTTGATCACAGAGTATGAAATATTTTTCACTTATTTTAGATATTTAATTTTCAGATTCCGTCTGCGCGAATATCGAAGAATATTGATTGAGCTGAAACAAGGCATTAATGGCAGCATCAAAGATTAAAGTTATTAAAATAATGTGAAAATGATAAAAATGAAACTAATGGTACAATACAAATAAAAGTAATAATAAAAATAATACAATATGATTTGGTTGATTAAATTGACTTATCTGACAAGCAATCATATCATAGTACACCTGAAATAACACTATCATTTTTGAGGAATATTATTTCTCTTCTTGAAAGATTTCCCAAGAAAGGAGAAGAAAAAGAGAGAATGTAAGATGGAGAAAATATCTTTCATTAGTTGAAAATAGAAATATTAATAAGCCGGAACTACCATTTCATACATATGCCGTACACGTTTTTTTTAAATTTTTTCAATATATTTTAAAGTTTCTAAGAAGAAAAATCATTAAAAAAATCATTAATTAAAAAATCATTGATTAAAATCATTAATTACGATAATTATCACTAGTCATATCATTTTCTTCATTTGGGACCTTTCTGCTGAATTCATTTATTTTAATATCATTAAATTGATTTGGTCAAATCATTATGTCCATTGAATATGTGCTGATCAGCTAAATATTAATTCATTTCTTCGATGTGAGTTCAAAATTGGAAGAAATAAGGACTCGATGTTAATTGATAAGGGGAAGGTATTCGGATTATAGATGATTTAATCAATAAATAAATCAACTAAAACGATTTCATGGCTTTTGGTAGCTATCTATTGAAAACTAGTAAACCGTGGTAATTCCAATCTTTCCTTTTTTTTGGAACTCTAATCTCTTTAAATAAATTTCGGTTCTTGATCCAACTTGGTACAGGTAAAATAAATAGTGTTGGATGTGGTGCCGGAGTTTATTGAGACCGAATTCAGCCTTAACAACTGATTGGCCTTTGCTTAATTGCTTCGGTTGCTATTTCGCATTTTCATTGGATAGTTTGGAAATGCCATGGAGGACCGAAAAAACAGACTGCATTCTTTTTAGAAAATATTGCATTTTTGTATTACAGTATATTGTTACTATGCGTGGAGTAGAATTTTGCCAACGTGAAGGCCCCTGAAAGCTTAATAAGGCTCTTTTATTTTCATTTAGTATTATTTTAGTTTAATACTGTTTTGAACTTTCGACTAGAAATGCAAGTGAGGGGAATAGATGTGTAGACGGCACGCCGAATACACCTTTAGCAGAACCGGAAAAACGTGATAGAGGAATGTGATATGACGGAAATGGGACAGATTTGTATGCTACTTTGTTAAGGTAGATGACCTCTGCATTTGTGAGATCAAAAGAGACAATTAGAAATGCTGATAAAAAAAACCAATATTTCTAGTTGTCTCTTTTGTCTCTTTTTTTCCAATTGTTTTCTAATTGTCTTTTTTTCTAATTCTCTTTTTTAAGAAAAATAGCTTTTTAAGAAATGAAAAGAGAGCTTCAAGACCAGCCAACAAATCCACTTGCTGACCTTAACGCTATTGGCTAACTCAGATCAGATTCAAAGTGTTAGCTAGAGTTAAATTCTTAGCCAATTTTCTAATTTTTGTAATTCGGTACTGTTTACTGTGTAATTTTTCTTGCATAATAATGTTCTGCATTCTCAATAACAACTGCCCATTTAACATTTCATCTTGGATAGTGCTTACTGATGAAATATTAAGGTCAAACGATCAATCCTAAACTCATCCATAGACTTCTTTAAATGTTCTCTGTACACAGTAAATTTTTGCAGCCGTTTCATCGACTGCATTCTTTCCAGAAACTTTACTATTCACATACTCCATCGATTCCCAGTTCTTGTTTGTGATTGCAAATCCGATTAATATGAGTTGTCTGATGACATTTCCAAATTAGAATTGTTTTCTCATAAAATTTATGGACGTTCTTTTTTCTAGACATCAATATTCGAAACAGTTGAAAAGAGACTTGCATAGCTACCAAACCTTTCCATCAGATCATTCCTGATTAATTATGATTCCTGATATGTCAGTTGATTTATTATACGGATTTATTTGCAATCACAAATATAAATTCTACCACAAAATTTCTCAGACATAAGATCGACTTTCTACATGGAGACACTTTGCCTTCTAGAAATTTTCGTAAAACTCAAACCAACCCATTCTTTATCCTCATTGAAAAAACTTTTTAAGGTATTCAGGCAAAAAATTTATTTAGAATGAGCATTGTAGAAATCCAAGTTATTACGGGTTAATGTGCCATTGTCATCGGTTGGTATTGCAGCGTTGTGCAATTGTCATCGGTTGGTACTGCAGCGTTGTGCAATTGTCATCGGTTGGTACTGCAGCGTTGTGCAATTGTCATCGGTTGGTATTGCAGCGTTGTGCAATTGTCATCGGTTGGTATTGCAGTAATGTTCAACTGTCACTGGTTGTACTGCATCAGTGTGCAACTATCATCGATTAAGATTGTAATACTCTGTAATTATTATCGGTTGAGGTTGCAATGTCCATAATGTTACATTCGAGACATTTCTGAGTGTTGCGTATTATAAAACAAACACAGAAAGCAAAAACTGTCTTTCCTCAACACAAATGAAGCTGGACAAATTCGTTGAAAGTTAGACACCAATTCTCCAAACGCAGAAAGTGTTTCGGATCCAGTCGAAATACTCCAGCCAAACTACTCCCAAATACTGTGGAGGTGGAGGTTCTCCTCCTCTTACAACCATAAGGACATTTCATGCGGCAGGCATTGGTATGTTACGCGGCACGAGTGATACAGGGAGCTTAACATGATGGGCCTTACGAGCATTGACAGGGTACATGATGCCTGGATGCAACTATGCCTGGCATTCACACTCAATGCGGATGGGTATCGGTTGCTTTTATCGCTTCTCAAAGCAACTCAAACATCAACCCAGCAGAAATCAGCAACCTCATCAACTCGGATGCGAGCCTGCGATGTCTCGGACGGAGTTTTTTGTTATTACTTATCAGTATTGGTTGACATCTGGCTTTTCCTTCCTTTCTTTCCCTTATCTGCCATCAGACTTCACCATCTTTTTCCAAGTCATAACCATCACAGGAATGTGCGGGAACCCTCTGCTAGGACCTCTGAAATGATATTGTGTCAGAAAGTGAATTTACTTACTTTGCTTCACTTCACGAGACTTCCCCTTTGATGACAGTATTTGATAAGAATATGTTGTTAGTCTCTTGAATATCAGTTGATGTGAATGTGAGTGACAACACGCATTGTTGGTTTTTACCCTCATTATTTACTTTTCTCGATTTTTTTTCTCATTCCTAAGTGGTTAACACTTCCTTCGTTACATTTAATTTTAACAATTTCAAAAAGCTACATTTTCTGATTTGCGATTAGATGATGAATTGCCAGTGAATGTAGTTGAGAGGCCTTGCTGACCCCTGACTCTTGCCAGATCGTTGGCGTTTTCTGTTTCCAAGGAAGAAGCTTTACCGTGAGGATTGCGTTCCAGGAGACTAACGAATTCCAAAAACTTCCAAGCATAAAAGATGTCATCTTTCCTGGCGGTGCCGTTGAAACATACGAACGAGGTGGACTTGGTGAAACCATTAATGAGTTATGTCGAGAATATTTATCAATCATCGAGTGAACTAAGCTCGGAAATTAGAGAAGCGATGCAAGAACTGAATAAGATGCGAAACAAAGCCTGCAATCAACCCTTGGATAAACATCAGAGTGCTCTGGATGTCCTGACGAGGTATGTATCGATTGTTCTTGTCTAGCAGTTTTGAATTGTGGGTAAATTAAACATCATCGCCTTTGTTCTTTCCGCATGGTTTTAGATGATTCAAATTTTATAGTTCAAACATTTGCAGATATTACGATCAGCTGGTGGCTATCGAAAACAAAATACCAATCACTGCTACTCAAAATCCTATCAACTTTAAATGGAAGGATGCCTTCGATAAAGGCTCATTGTTTTTCGGCCGAGCTTCACTGAGTATGTTTATGTGACTTTCCATGCCTTCTTATTGCATTTCTATACTGCTAGAATAGGTAATACTAAGAGTCCTATAACTTGTAATTTTCAATTTTTAGTCCGAACACTACGAACATACATTTACTAAAAAGTATCTATTGTAGGATGAACCCAATGTATGTTGGTCCATTGACAATGCTGTAATTTATGACTAGTGGTCCGTGCATATTTTGACGCTTCATTTTTTGCTTTACTTCATTTAACTTAATATGAATTAAACAACTGAATTTTCAGCTTTAAGTGATGGTGCATTCGAAAGAGCCGCTGTTTTATTCAATTGTGGCGCTTTGATGTCGGCGATTGCAGCTTCTCAACCAATGCGTACTGACGAGGAACTGAAAACAGCAGCGAAATTTTTTCAACAATCGGCTGGTATCTTTGCACATCTGAAGGATACGATCCTAGGGATTGTACAACAAGTTCGTTGGTTTTTGCAATTCTTTGAAATCGGATTTATCAGTTGTTTTATATATATAATATAAAATAACTCTCAATCACATGTTGTTTTATATAATGCACTATTTCTTTCGGTGGTAATTCCGTCTTTGACCTAAAATGCATATGGGTTTCGAGAAAATAATCCATTATTTACCTATACTCTATAGATCCATGCACTGATTAAAATTTTAGTCGCCACTGATCGCGATCTTTTTATCAGCAACATTTTTTGTAGTGACATAACGTTACATATTTAGGTCATTTGAGTATTAAAAACACACTGCTAATAATTTTGTTGGATGATGGAAAAAGTTGCACACTTATCATATTGTCATATTGATGTCTTATCATATCGTATTGATGATTCATCGCTGATTTATCGATTGATGTTATCACTTTCAAAATACCGCTAAACAAAAAAAGATTCGACATCTTTAGGAATCGTAATGTTGTGATTCCTTTCCAGGAACCAACTCCGGACCTTATGCCTGATACATTGTCAGTGCTTTCGGCAATTATGCTAGCTCAAGCACAGGAAGCCATCTACATCAAAGCTGAAAAAGGTTTGTTTCTCTCATTCTTACATAGGTAGAATTGAATGAATAAAGCGGAAATGATCAAGTGGAAGAGGGTAATAATACTCTTTTATAATGCAGTTCCCTTTTGAAGGAATTGGACCACTTTTTAGATAAAATGAAGCCACTTGCACTGATAAAATTAGCTGCACAATGCGCGGAGAATTATCATGAAGCTCAGAAGCAACTGCAAAAAGATGTCGTGAGAGGTTTATTTGACAAGGTTGTTACTGTCATGTATCTTGTCTATTTCACTTCGATTGAAATTTTCCAATTTATTCAACGTTGTATAAAAATTTAAAAATTTAACTGTGTGCAAATTTGACGGGTGACCAGTGCTGTATGCACATGATTTTTTTTTCTGGTTAGACTTTTTCATTCATGATGTGGTTGTCACTTTTTGAAATGATTTTTTCCATCGAGTTTCGCCTCATGGCTTTTATATTATGTATTTTTTTCACCTCTTTTTTCTTTTTTTTTTACATATGGACATCATGTTACAGGAATGGACAAATACTTTAAAAGGCAAAGCTTTTGGACTTTCAGCGCTCGCTCAATATCATAAAGCAGTGGACAATGCAGATTCGAAGAATATAGGTTTGTTACTTCAATTATGAGAAATATACACTTAGGAAAAGTATGTATTTCTTTACCGAAATACGAAACATTTTGTGACAATATTTCGAAATTTTTTCATTATCTGTTGACTTTGATACACCCGAGTTTGAATCATGGAACTGGCATTATCTCTTTTTTCTACATGAAACACACGCATGATGGCTCTCGATTGATAGTTTGGTCTTCTTCGTAATTTCCTGTAAGATTCGTCCGATGGCGTACTGACTCGTGGCACAGGAGAAAGTTTGTTCATTTATAAAGGTGCTCGAATTCCAGGTGAACAGTTAAGTCGATTAACTGAATCACAGTCTCTTATGCAGCAGGCAGTCAGTTGTATGCCTCATGGAACATTTGATGTGCAATATGCAGCTATTCAGAAAGCATATGCATCAGCTAAAAAGGATAATGACTTCATTGTAATTTTTCGATAATTTTTTAGCTCTTTAAAATTCAAAATTCTTTTGTTTTTTGCTTTTTTTCCATAAGCAGTTCGATTATTTGTTGAGAAACTCAGTAATTCAGTGGTTGAGAGAGAGAGCGTTTCAAGTAATGGGCCTATTTGGTAATTTTAGCTACATGTGTCTCTACATTACTTCTCAGCTCAGCCAAAAAAACAGGTCATAATCTTAGCAGGTTGTATCTTAGCAATCATTTCTCGATTTAGTTGTTTTATTTTTAGTATCACGAGAGGGTCGCAGATTTTCGAAGTTTGCCACACTTACCTAAGGCTGCGGTTGCTAAAATCACACCTGTTACTTTTCCAATGACACCACGATTTAAAGGTATAACTGATATTTGTGACTTTCGATTAATTTTGCAATTTTTATTTTACGAGAGGAAATATGAGTTAGTTTTTTATTACAGTCAGTTCTTCCGGTTAAAATATTACGAATACTAAATAATTACCCAAGTATGAGATTTGTTTTTATTTGCCATGTTCCTCTCTAGTTTTTCATTTGTTACTTAGTTTTTCGTTTTTTGTCACTTATTAATACCAGAATTTTCTTTATTGCAGACATGTTTTCAAATCTTGTACCGGTTCAAGTACATCAAGCTACAGCATCTTTTGATGCTCGAAAGTCGGAAGTTATCAATGTAGAAACTGGGCGTCTCCGTGAACATACTCAAATAATGAATGGGTAAATTAATTCTGAGGTCCTTGCTTCAGTCTAAGCTCTTGGGAATGTAGAGAAAATGAGGGATGAAATCTAAGGGTTCCATATGATTTTGTGAAAGGCTGATACTATCCGTTGGAAGTTCAGTATTTTTGTTCGATCTCTAGTTGAATATGGTTTGTTATATGATTCATTATAGGATATTGGCATCTCTAAATTTGCCCGCCGCCTTGGATGACGTGACAAATCACGAAATATTGCCAGAATCCATTCGACAAAAATCTTCCAAAGTTAAGTCCTTGGGTGGGATTGATGCCCTTGACATGACTACAACATAACAATGCATACAATGAGAAGCTAAGCGGAAGTACAAGAAAGATTCTTCCTTTAATCATTGTCAATATACACACAAATTCGAACCATAAGATTTAATCAGAAATCGTGTTCACTCAGAATTACGCATACCTTTTAAATTGTA
>NW_018108320.1:110656-132257 GCF_000183805.2 Loa loa | reverse complement strand
TTATTGCAGACATGTTTTCAAATCTTGTACCGGTTCAAGTACATCAAGCTACAGCATCTTTTGATGCTCGAAAGTCGGAAGTTATCAATGTAGAAACTGGGCGTCTCCGTGAACATACTCAAATAATGAATGGGTAAATTAATTCTGAGGTCCTTGCTTCAGTCTAAGCTCTTGGGAATGTAGAGAAAATGAGGGATGAAATCTAAGGGTTCCATATGATTTTGTGAAAGGCTGATACTATCCGTTGGAAGTTCAGTATTTTTGTTCGATCTCTAGTTGAATATGGTTTGTTATATGATTCATTATAGGATATTGGCATCTCTAAATTTGCCCGCCGCCTTGGATGACGTGACAAATCACGAAATATTGCCAGAATCCATTCGACAAAAATCTTCCAAAGTTAAGTCCTTGGGTGGGATTGATGCCCTTACAAGTCTCATTGCTGATTTGCCAAATATTCACAAAAGAAACAAGGAAATCTTGGATGAAGTAAATTTTTCAGATTACTTTTTTTTTCCTTACATCAGAAGGTCTGCACGCTACAACATTAATATTTATAGTGTATTTGTATTTTGTCTTAAAATAATGTTAGTCTTTATTAAGTAGCTGATAATTTTTGCATCAAAATTCAGTTTTTCTGTACACATTTCTCAAGGTTATATCATTCCTACTGAAATTTTGGCACTTTTACTCGTTTTGCTGTATTAATTAGTCAAATCAAATCAGTTAACAGTGAGTTTATAAGAATGCATAACGTCTATTTCTATTTACTTAGTTTCCTAGTGTGCGCCGGTTTTGCTAAATTACAAATCAGCTTCGATGTGTCTCTTATTCTTTATTTACTTTTATGTTTTTTAAAATTGTTCCTTCGATGTCGACATGTTCGAAGAAAATGAATTTTTTTAGACTTTGCGGCTATTAAATGAAGAAAAGGGAAATGACGATCGTTTGCGATCGCAGTTTAAAGATAAATGGACACGTATGGCTTCTGATCACCTTACGGCTCCACTTCACCAGGAATGTGGTAAATATCGCGGCATTCTTCATGCAGCTTCCAATGCGGATGAAACGGTTAAGCAAAAATTGGAAGAGAATAGAGAAGGAATCAAGTTGCTCAGTGCAACTGAACCTGAATTGAAATAAGTGCTTATGTTCTTTTTTTACTTCTTTTGGAATTCAACAGCGTTATAATCGAAACAATTGATTTGTTGCTGGTTCTATAGATATGAATTTGAATTAAAAGAAGCTTTTATAAGAATACATAGAATTTATAGGAATATGTATTGGCACTATGATCTGGTGATAACATATATTACCCGAAATATACAGTATGATTTTACAGCAGCAATACCATGTCTTGATTCTGCAAGTGCTAACAAGAATTCAGAAGCTGTGGTAAAACTCAGAAGTTTAATGGATGTTGTACAAGAAATTAAGGTAAAATCTGAACATGAATGGTCCTTATTACTTAATCCTGATAGAATTTAATATCTGAATTATCAAAGCGAAAAATCCTGTTCCATAACTTTCTCTTCCTTCGGTTCTTTGATCAACCGCACTGGTTACCTTTCTATAAATAGTAATACAATAGTGTCGCAATAAGACAAGTTGAAAACAGAAGTTCAGCTCCACTAACTGAGTTTTTCATTTATCGGCACCCACTGCTCAGGATGCTATTTACTTTATTCCTGCAGTTCTTCAGTTTCTTTCGAATAGATTTTTAGATTGGACGGGAGAAATTAGAAAAGGAATTCACAAATGTTCGCTGTGATATGAGTCCTATCTTTCTGAAAGCACTAACCGACAACCAAATCATCAATGAAGAAGAAATTTCTACTGCCAAAATTGCTGAAATATATGGCCCGTTAAAGACTAAAGTAAATGAAAGTATTAAGAAGCAAGAGGATTGTTTGGCACTAGTGGAGGTAGGCAGTCACTGGTATTCTTGATACCTTTCTATGTGTCATTACTTGTGTTAGGGCAGGTTTATCATGTCTTAGTGATATTTATTTGAACTTATCCATGATATGTTAATTAGTTTGCTTTTTTTTGTAGTATTCAATCCTTTTTTTTAGGTATGGAATAAGAAATTTGGTTCGGAAAAAGCATCTAGTCAAGGTGCTGTTGAGCGTGAACGAATTTTGAAGATATTGGCCAATGGGCATGATAAATTCTTAGAGATTAAGTCGAATTTAGATGAAGGAACAAAGGTAAGATATAATTAGCACTTGAGATTTGTTGTTATACATTGCCATTATTTACTGTTGCTCTGCTTCATTGTGCAAATATATATTAATTCTTCTTTCAGTTTTATAATGATTTAACACCTCTACTATTACGATTACAACAAAAAGTATCTGATTTTTGTTTCGCTCGGCAGACCGAAAAAGAAGATTTAATGAAACAATTACAACAAAACATTGTTTCCGGTTAGTATAAATAAAATATGAATGAGGAGTGTTAGATTAAGGACTGTAAGAAATCTACACTCCAAGAAATCAAAGAAAAATCATGGAGATAATAAGTGGTTTTTACTCAATTTGCCACTATTTATTTAAATGACAGTTAAGGTTCTTCATGTGGCAGTGCACCTCCTCGACCGCCACCACCAAAAACTTCATCAAATGCGTCCGTGTCGAACAATCCATTCGATGCAGAAGCACCAATTCCACCTCCACGCAATATTAATAACTTTCAGGGTACCAGTTCAAATTTGTTTTTCTTTTCAAATTATTCAGTCATCTTCATTCATGGTTAAAAATTTTGTGCACAGTATTAGCTCTGCATTTAAATTCCTCACTTCTGCTCTGGATAAAAATCTATGGCGATGAATCGGGGTGGTTATACTGACTTACTTGTTTAATTTTATGTCAAATATATCTCATTAGTAGTTATCGCAGTTCGTGATATTTTGGTCTTGATCTTATTTGTTTTGATTGTTTGAAAATAGTGGACCTGATTGTATTTACTCGCTACTGTAAGAAAGTGATACAATTTTGGACTAAAATTTATCGGTTTCGGTTGCACATAGCAAGAGAATTAGGAGCTATTTTCCATTCATAGAAACAGGAGGACATTATGATAAGGACGAGCATTATTTATAAAATAGAATTCGTTCAGTTCGGTTGTCTAAAGTTCTTATCTACAGACCATGACGCACCTCTCTTATTTTCATTTCTATAACTGAAATTTATAAGTGCAGCGATATATACCGGAATTTTTGCATTTGCATATTTTGTAGCAACACAGGCATCACCGATACCACCTCAAAATCCGAACTATCAGCCTCAGCTTTGCAATTCTCAGCAACAACAGCCGTTTGCATCTTATGGTAATGAAGTAAATTACGATTACGATAGAATTATTCAACTCGTTTGCATTAAGGAATTTCGGAAAACAACTTTTTTATTTTTTTGAGTTTCGCATTTTCTACAGAATGTAAGTTAAGGGACTAACTTGATGAATCGTTTCCTTTATGATAAATACATTCATTTTTAACCTCGCATACAATGACGTTGTTGTATTGCGGTAATTTTTCGTAAAAATCTCAATTCCTTGAACTGTGTTCGCTTAGTTTCAGCTCAAGCACCATATGGATATCCAGTTCAGCAGACACCTTATCTGCCGCAGCCCCAATTTAATCAAAATTACACAACACCATATCCAGTTGCATATCCAGGGACATACCCTGGAGCCTTCAATCCTCCTCTGCATGGTAATTTCAAATTTTAAATTCGTATATCTTGAAAAGCACGTTAGTTAGGAACAATGATGTGATGAGTACTTTACATACAGAAGAAACTTCCGATTAGTAAATGTTAAATAGGGCATCTTAATTTTATTTTCTGCCATATATTCGAAATCTTTTGTTTTTGGCGAAAGACTTCTTTAGAGTAATAACTGCTCATGTTTTGTTTTTTTATTCTGCATCAACAAATCCTTGCCAAATTAAAGAAGCCTTTCACCAAAGCATAAGATTTCCACGTATAATAAAAAATGGAATCTACACTTAGTTGAATACGTTTTGTAGCATATAGTCATTTTCCTTCGTCGACAATGTCGCCACAGTGGGGTAATGTGCCGTCATCAACGCCACAGTAGATCCACTTAAAAATTTGGCTAGAATCGGTTTTATAACGTTCCGAATAAACCGTTCCTCAGTTTTTTTCAAAGCTTCATATCTGCAATACTACTGCTTAATAGCTATCGCGAAGATTACCCGGTACTGTGACATTTTTCCTATTAATGTCTTAAATAAGCATAGTTCCTCACATTTGAAAAACAAGGATGTTTTCTTTCGTACGCGAGAAATTAAATCCCAGTGGGGAATTGGAAGTATAGAAAGTTCCTTTTAACATTATCAAAAAAGGAAGGTAGCATAGAGAATATTTGCAATCGGAGTAATCTACGTTTAATACGCTTTGATACAACTTATTTTATAGTGAAATACTTTCCACCGCTAGTAATCTGCGTTTTTTAGTACGCTTTGATACAAATTATTTTATGGTGGAATACTTTATGTTTGTGTATTATTATATTTACTAATTTCTTTCAAGAATTTTTCTGTTGGGAATGATTTGTACTGGCAGTTTGGGGACGGTTTTTAATTCGGTTTCATTTCCTTCCAGTTTTGTGTATATCGGCCTTTTCAGAAGAAAATGATTTCACTTAATTAGTCGTCATTTATGTTCAGTTTTCGTATTGTTGGAAAAAATAATGACATCAGGAGTGATTGTGGATTTCTTGATGCATCAACTATCAGCTATTGTTCTTGATAATTAGTAATAATTGCATCAGAAGACTTTGAAAACCTATTGATCCGCTGTTTTGTTTAAGGATGCGTCGTCTGTTTTCCAAAGCACACTTTGATAGATTTTCCAGCAAATAGAAATAGTATCTAACTTAACTCATGCTGTGAGTTGAGTTGCTAAGATTGTTCATTATATCGAACTCGCAGTTCACTGTCCCTTACTGACCGATGCGATTTGTAAGCTCCCATCAAAATTTTTGCTCCTTTTTTTATAAGTTTTTGTATATATGATTAGATAATTGTCATTTCGTAAACATATCGTTTTTCCGTACCAACATCCTAATAATGGTTGATGTTGTGAAGAGAATGTCTTCTAAATAATGGATCGAGAGTATGTTAAACGGAAGTGACACTGGATATAGAGCCATTCAGAATATCTTAGGTAAGGATTGTGTCCCTATCATGCAACAAACAGGCATCATTGGTTAACCTGATTGGAAATGCACCCTACTTCATTTCTAATCAGGGCTTTTATTATATTCATTGTGCTTGTTTACAAATGCAATAAAAAAGAAATAAAAGATAATCAGATGTTGCTAAGGAGTTAAGCTAAGTTTATTCTAATGATGACAATGGCGACAGCGATAAGCTTCATGTGATTTCCGATTCATACGGCAATGATTAATTCCCATAACTAGCTTCTGGATTAGGCAAAGTAAAAAGCCATCGCGCGAGGGGTCTCCGCCGCTGCATCTCGACATATTGCGCTGTATAGCTGTATCGTTTATAATGGATCTTAAAACGTACCCCCCGTAATGCAACATCATTGTCTCGGCATTAAGGAGGAATGCAATCGATTTTTTGCTTTCATTACGCTTATAAGAGTGGGATTGGGTTGGGGTGGTTTTGTTTTTCCATGGTTTGGGTCTCTTGGACTACTGTGGCCAAGCAGGAGATGCCATCAGGGTCATTTGTGGCCAGCTTAGTGCTACTGTCCCGTTTGGGAAGCTAAATATCACTGAGGGTGTGGTGATATCCTTCGAGGTACGCTGGTGTCATTCAGAATGCCATGATGTTGTAAAAACCTTAGTATCTCTTGATGTCCATAAGCAGTTAGTAGTGGCAAAATGTAGTGGTGTAGTGGTGCTAGAATATCTTATATAACGCATCACTTCAGATGATTTATTTAGTTATGTCACATTATCTTTGTTGGAATTGTGAAATCACAAACAAAAAGCAGATTACATGGAAGAAAGCGAAAGAATGGCGGGTTTGAAAATGCGAAAATTAGTGGGTAGATCTCAAAAGAATGAGGCGTTATTTGGTAATTCGTAAAGTGTGGTGCTGGGAATTGGTAGCGATAGTTAATAGTAAGGGAAAGTATCGATGACTGGTTTAGGTCGCGGAAAGCAGAACGGAAATAATAATTGGCTGCGAAACACTCGCTTTTAATGTTGGAGAGATGTTAGGAGCATATTATTCCTATCTGCCCCAAATATTCGTAGTTAATGTTTGGTCCTCAAGTTATTTACTGATTTTATGAGGTGTTATGAAGCTTATTGTTATGAAGTTGTTTTATAGTGAATGCTTAAGGCAGGGATGCGGAGATAGTAAAGAATAATTTGGTTGTCACTCACTCGTGAACTGTTTTGCCTTTTATTTGTTCTCGAAATTTCTCCAAGGAAAAAGGGAATTTCAGAGCAGCAAGTCTGTGTATTTTGGAGGTAAATATGACTGACTCTGTCAATGCAGAAAATAGTTACGAGCAGAGCCAGCAGGAGATAGAAAATGGCGAAGTGGAAATTGTGGATTCTGGTCAGGTAAGCAAGATTTCTATCGGATAACAAACTTCAGTTGATATGATCTTTGTTTGCATAAGTCAATACATCCCGTACTGAGGGAAATTGCATCTTATTAAACTTGAAGAAAACCAAAGTAGAATCCTTTTCTTAAATTTTACTTTCCAAAATTTATTAAAAATGGTCCATCTCTGGTTTTCTCGATGTCTAGAAGCAAAGCACTGATGCAAATTGGGTGAAGCTTCTGGTGATGAACAACATGGAGAATATGATGAAAAAACAAGGGAAACAAGGTTACTCTGAATACGGATTAACAAGCACGCAGAAAATTCGATTTTCGATTAACTGATGAATCACTCATTCGTCATTACTAGTCTGATAAATTTCGTAAATTCCATGAGATTTTCAGGTCATTGATGAACTGGATGAAGCATTGATGCAAATTGGTGATGCCACTGGCAGCGAACAACACGGAGAATATGATGAAAGGGTGCATGAGCAAGGAAAAAGTAATGCAATACCACAGGATGTCGGTCTACATATGGTAAATATTTTGCATTACTTTTTGGAGATTTTTCATTGTGAATGTATCCAGAAGGATTTATGCATCAAGATCTGACTCGATTTTACTGATATATTCTCTTGCAGAGCGTTAGTGAAGAAGTGATTGTCGAAACGGAAGAAAGCCATCCGACGATGTCTCCTACTCCGGGAAGTGATGTAGGCGATATGGAAGAATGCATAAATGATGAGGATGGTCTATATAGCGACGATGAAGACCACTCAGATATGTTTGCTGACCGAGAAGTTGACCAGGTTATCAGGGATCCGGTGACTGGAGAGGTCTGGTTTGTGATATCCGATCTGGTTTCGAGCTGCCCTATTCTACAGTTTTTTGCTCTCAAATTGAAGTTCATGAAATAGAGGAAGATATTAAAGGAAAACATTTCTCGAGAAAAAATCAATTTATTTGAATACGTTTGATAATATTACTGTCTTAGATAAGTTTAACAATGGATTTGGAAGATCTCGTATCTCGGACAATAACTTTTGATAACAGTGAAAGAATCATCTTATGTTTTTCAAAGCGATGTCGTCCACAAATAGCTTGGAATGGACATCTTTACGTTGCAGCGTCTGATGTTAGTTTTCAATAGCTGTGCATGTGATGTGAGGAAGATAGAGTAGAGAATTACTCTACTCGAACACTCTCGAACTACTTTGAAGATTTTGAAGATAACGCTTCAGATTTATTTATTATTAGACAAGAGCGCATGATGTGTTTGATAATCTTTGTTGATTCTTTTTTCTTATGGCTCCTTATCTCGAGAATGACTCACATTAAGTACATGATTCGGAGATTAATAATGGGGAAAATCTCCATTACTTTGAGACATGCTTTACGGTGTATTAAAATGTGGAGTGAGATTTTATATGCTGGGTTATAAGTTTGATGCTTGCTTCTAGTTGCCTGTTCAGGTCTTGATCGAACTGTATTTCATTTCTCGACCTTAAACCTAGCTATAAAAATAGTTCGTCTTAACTCTTGTATAAATAGTGTGGAACTAAATATAAACTTTCTTTCAGTTGAGCGAAGTCAGTTACACAAAATGGCGTTGTGTAAATGAAGGATGCCCTGGTGCTTTACGGACGTCTCCTGGATTGACCGAATTGCGTTCTTCTGGACATCACCATTTAACTACATGTAAACCGGATGACTTGCGAGTAAGCAGTTTTTGCTAAAATGCAGACCAAATTGGTCATCATAGGTTTTCTCCGTGTATATACACTTTAAATGAGTCGAAGTTCATGCAAACAATTCCGTTATTTAGGTACGTCTTCGCATTGTCATTTACGACCTACGTCTGATGGCCGAATTTACAGACGATCCATTAGAAGATCTTTACAGTCATTTTGGTACCATTTTTTAATATTTAGTGGTCCTAATTTCATCACTCCTTTAATATCATCTTTTGTCAATAATTAATATTACTTAAAATATTTCATATTAATAAAGTATTTTTTTCAGTTGAAAAGTTAGCTGTTGAAAATCCGGATGTGTTGGCCTTGTTTCCTCCTTTGGATACGCTAGTAAAAAGGTTGACAAGGCATCGAGAATACAAAGTTAGAAATTTCTTTCATTTATTATAAAATAGCTCTTATGATGTAGCATGATTATGTGTACAGTGTGTTGTCCGAATAATTATTGATTATCTCTGAGATATGATTTCAGTATGCTAAAAATGAGATGGCTTACATTTTCTTGGAATGGTGCGACAAATTTTTTTTTTATTCCTCTTTCAAATTTAAATTTTTTCCGAATATCAGTTGTAGAATTCTTATTAACCGTAAAATTCAGGTAATTTTGACAGGGGAGTAGCCTATTAAGGAGTCGTTCAAAAAACAGTTTTGATTCTGCGAACTTATGGGTTGTTCTGGTTAATTGATAAATATGTGTTTGTGACTTTTTTTTCAGTCCTTGGTGTTATTCATATCTAAATTCTAAGTTGTCTGCCGAAGGAGAAATTCATCTTTTCGAAAAAAAATGCATCTTTCCGTCATATTTTCCATTTTATTCATAGTTTAATCAGGATAATTGAAGCATAACTAACGATTTACATTTATCTGACCACATAAATAAGCGTCAACAACGAAACAAAATTTAAATAATATTCATCTTAGGTCAAATTCAGGAAAGTGAGGACGGACAGACGCTCCTTTAAGCACTTTTATTCTGTGCCCATTATTTAAAATTGTTTTCAAGGTATATCGTCGGCGATTTGAATATGAAAAAATAATGGCAGAGCGGCGTCGTGGGTTGCATTCTAAAGGTAATACTTTAATTTTTATTTCTTTTTTTATTTTCTTTTTTGTTGCTATCGGAATTTATCTAATTGGTTCCTGTAATGCTGATGCGTGACTATTATAGCGGAAATAATATTAGAGGTGGGATTCTTTAAATGATAAAAGTTCCAACTGGTTCGACATGTCGAGATTTTTGGGTTACATTCTTTTATGATTTGAGCATTTTACTTTATCGCTGTAAATTTATTAGATTCAGACTGCGCTCCTGCAATGCTTCGAAGAATGCGTCCGTTCCCACCGGTTGGTTTTTTGTCTTTGCATTTTTATTTTCTCATTTTTGCATGTTTACATTTCCGCATCCAATTTATATGTCTTCATACGGCGAAGTTGGTGTTTATTGTTGTTAAAACACGGTTAAAAATTTTTGAGAAGTTAATTTTCACTCCTCCAATTTGATAGCAAATTGCAATGTTCTATCTGTATATACAGAGTATCTGAAAACAAAGACATGCTAATTTTTTATTACACATTTAGTCTGTATGTATCGAATGCGGTATATCAATTGTAACTGATGCGGATACCACATCCCAGGAGAATTTTGTGGATCATGTGTCGCAGGATCATCAAAGAGAGGCGACGTGCCAGTATTATTCATTCCCGGGAGTACATCTTTTTGAGGTTTTGATTAGTCTGTCGTTAAATCAGGAAAAAAAAAGTAATTATTCAATATGAAAACAGAACTCCAGAAATCCCAATAAAGAAACGTTTCAGTTTAATCTGAATTGGCAAAAGGGGAAAGATGTTGGGGTAACCGGAGAGGATATTGAAATGTTGAAGTGGTTGAAGAAAGGACAAGTTCTATTGTTAGACACAAATTTCCACCAGCTTTGGAATGATGCCGTTTTGGATGAAAGAACAGTGAGTGGGGCAAAAATAGGAATACTTGTAGGTTATTGGGTTCACAATTACTAATACAGTTATCAGATTGCAGCAGTGGATGCGTGAACTGCAGCAGCGTAGCCGATACAAAATTCGACGTTTTTCAATGCACAATGAAAGCTTGTTTTTCCTTTGCGCTGCAGACGACCGCTGGTGTCGAACATATGGTGTTAACTCTGATGGTCTTCATTGTACTGCATTTGTTCGAGTTTACGATTACAGAGTAAGTGCATTTGAAAAGGGTCAGAAGGATAATTTTGTTTTGAGAATATGGTTTTATGTTTCATCGAAGTGCAGGAAATAGAAGTATTTCTTGGGAAAAAATTTCTCTAGTTTTCTATAAAGTCCTCTATAAAACTGGAGGTAGAAAAAATTTTCGCTGCTTTTTGCCGGATAGAAATTGAAACTGAGGCCATAGTAATATTACTGTTTACAAAGCGGGTCGTAATGGGCTCTTGACTTCGATTCAATGAACAGTAATTCGGCTTGAAATAATAGACTGAATTGGTTTTGTGTATTAATGCAAAGTAATTTTGGACTATCGAAATTCTTCGTTGTAACTGTAACATGAGAGATAGATCACCCAGTAAAATAGCTATCATCACAGAAACAAGTTCCCTGTAAAGCATTTGCAATTAAAGTTCTTAAAGGTAATATGGATGACGTGAATTAGTTGCCAGGTCTTATTATCACTGTCGCTAACGCTGCAGGCGTTTAATTTTCCCACTTATCTTTGCAATAAAAAATAACTGGTAACTTGATATGGGAAGAAGAAATAAAAGATAATTTTTTTCAGAGAGTTTCGCGCCAAGAAACTCGGGTTTTGCGAATACAGTACTGCTTGGATCATAATTTCCATAGCGGTGAGTGATTTCGGTTTCTGTGTAATTTTTCAGAGATGGATAGTAATTCCAGTTGTGTTGATATTAAGGGCAAATTAAGCCAAGCTTTTGCAGATGAGGATGCAACAGTCGATGCGCCATTCACTCCCGAAATTTTCATGCATGAAGTGGAGGAGAGACGTTTACGAACCGCTGGCATGGTTAAAAGTCATGCACAACGTGCGCGACTTTTGAGACGAAGAGGTGAAATAGGAAGTGAAATCATGTCAGGTTGGCTCTAACCGTTGAATTTTCCTTTCATTTTTACTGATTGCAATAGTATGTTGGTTGTTATGTGATTATTGAAAAACCAATCCAGTTCCCATCTGCTACAAACTCGAGTCTTTGATGGTCTTACTGCAGATATTATTTGAGTATAACCTATAGAATTTATCATCATGTAGAGTAGTTATGTCATTCAAATAGCGTATCTCGAACTAATTGCTAGATTGAATATTCGAATGATCAATTCATATATGCTTTTAATAAAGCAACTTATAACATATTATAACAAAGATCAGAAAGAGTCAACTATAGTTGTATTGTTCAACATTTTAAATGATGAATGTTATTATTTATAAACCACTGTAATGTCTCTTTCGCATCGACAGTGACAAATAAATTACACAGTAGAAGCTACTTTCAAAAATAATGCAACTTGAACTACGAAAATAATTAATAATGGCATCTGTCTTTTAATAAACGTAGTTTGAAGTTCTCAGCATTGTATTTTCTGATTTTCTGGGAATATCAGGGCTGAATTTTAACGCTCATAATGAAGGATATTTTGTGCCATTAAGTAAAAATGGGATTCCTGTATTTTGACCATTCATAAGTAAATTGAAGTACGAATTTCAGAGAATGGCGGTGTGTGGTCTGAAGAGGGAATCAGAGAAGATGACCAAAATTTGCAGTGAGCGCAGTTTTTCGTGTATTTACCTTTCATGTACATTTGTTTTTCATTCCCCACATTCAATATCATTTTGCTAAAACAACGAAAAATTCTTTGTTTTTAGAGAATTAGACGCCTATGCATCTGATGTCGCCAAACGCACATCTCATGTACGGAATGATGATTCTGCGTCAGTAGTCGAATTTGCTGAAGGACCGGATACTGAACACGACGGTTAGCGTCACTTTCTCGGTGTCTTTTTAACGGAAATGCTGCTTTTATATGCACCACATGTATTCTTCGAAGATATAAAAGAAGGAAGTTGAAAGATTCGAATTAAGAGTCATATGCGCACGCCGTTATTTCGGGAAAGCTTACTGCAACCATGCAAGTGCTCAACTAATGGTTTAAGTCGAGAAGCATCATTTAAAAAATAGCTGCATTTCTCGTTTTTAAGGACAGGAAGATGTAGTTGGTGGTGAAGGCGAACGAAATGTTGATTATGCTATCGAGGGTAGTGAGGAGGGTATTGGACAGGAGGAGCAAGTGGGGGAAAATGCTGCATCGAAACTGAAGCGAGTAAACTTGCAAAGACCGAGATTTATAGGAAGGTAAACTAAATAGTATATAGTAGGAAAATAGTAGGAAAATTTTTATGTGGGAACAAGCATTAATGAAGTTTATTAAGATGTAACTGGAAAGGCGGATGAGGAGTAATGCTTCGTCCTAGATGTATTTTGTAGAGATATTAACATTTTAATAATATTGTATAATGTTAACATATTAATAATATTTTATATTCTTTCGACGTTAGAAATGAAAATTTTTTTTTTTTCCGATATGCACAACAAAATATTAGTCCTCACTTCACATATGGTAGAAATATCAAATCAGAGTACGACGAGAAGCGAGAGGTAAGCGGTTAATGTGAATGTTTAATAGCAAACATTATTGATTCCTTAAAAATCTCACACTCTTTAAGTGTACGAATCATTGATGAAAAAATGCAGTCTTACATTTCGTAGCTTTCTTTCAGTTTTAGCACAGAAAAGCTTTAAAATACAGTATAAGCATGAGTAGTACTGCAAGTTACAAAGTATGACAATATTTACAGAAGGTTTGTTGTGGGATGATGATGCAACTGGGTGTTCCCTATAATTTCGATTCCATAAATTTAAATTTTGTAACATTGCTAACTATATGGGTACATGGTTGTGTTAATAGTATCTCTATATCTCTGTGCACAACAGTGTAACAGCTTATTGTACAAAGTCACATGTTTGATGACGGCTACTAATTTTAAGATATTATGGGATTAGGTTCTTTTAGGTGGCAAATTTGGTTGAACAGTGCAATCGTCGAGTTAGTGAAAGCCGTTCAATACGTTCTATTGAAAGCAGAGAAATTCAAAGTGGTAGTGGACCGGGCCAACCACATTATGTTACTCATCGATCAAATTTTTCCAGCTATACACTTTATAATTTGGTCATGCAAATTGAATTGCAGTGCGAGGTTTGTATTGTATTGAGTGGTTTTTTAGCACAAAACGACTTTCTTTTTAGAAATTTCTGAAGTGATAGTACAGTCTAATGATACTGTCCATAATGTAAGGTACGAATCCCGTTGGAGATACTGAACGTTAAAGTGCGCTTACATCAGTATCAGTAGATAAAATTACTCTGATTAGCCAGACAATCCTAAAAAAAGCTTATGCATCTTATTAATTAAACTGGTACGGTTTTTGCAACTGGTTTTTGCAGCTTTTCAAAGAACGAGCTCAGTCTTTGAAACATATTATGGCGGCGAAAAAATATCTCAAATACCTCACATCTCTCTGTGATAGCATTGCTACTGATCCAGACTGCAATAAATCTGTAGAAGAATTGGCAGCTGAAATTTTTGATTTGAAAGAAATTGTAAACAGTGGAATAGTAGTCACCAAGCAATCGGGTTTGCTTCCAACATTAAGTTTTGGAAGCGGCGATGAAGGTAGTAATTCAGTACAACAGCGTGATGGAAGAAGTGAATCGGAAACGCAGCCGCTTATCTTTCTTCCAGTAGTACCTGCAAGGAGCACACCGGAAGAATTAGGTTGGAATTTCTCTGGATTTTTTTCGAAGCGATTTCTCTGCGGCTTTTTGCTGGATAGTTGTTGAGTAGTTTTGTAGCTTTTATAATTTTAACTATTCTATTTACATATTTCGGTGCATATTATGATATGTATGTTTTTTTTCTTAGTCATACCTAGTCTACAAAAATGTCTATCACCATTTGATGAAAAATTCGTAATTTTGTGTTCTGTTTTCTTTTTGAATTTTCATACGTGTTTTCTTTTTCTTTTTTTTAGGAAGCATTCTTTTGCATTCACTAGTAAGTTCTTTAGCAAGACGCGAAATAATGAAAGAGAAGTGAGTCTATTATGGATCAGTTGTTTTATTCCCTATTGTTGAGGTACATGAATTTTCGCTTAATTTTCAGAAAAAATGACAGTTGATGAGGAAGCAGAAATGGATGTTACAGAACAGTCTGAAACACCAGTAAGTTTTCTGTTTCATTGAACTTCGGATTAGAATTAAGGATATAATTAGTTCGAGTGGATTTCTAACTTTCAAAATCTTTTTTTGTCAGGATGCACAACCAAATTTAAGAAGATCAAAACGTGGAAAAGGGAAGGAGGAAGTTGAAATACCTTTTGAAGTGAAGAAAGGTAGAAAAGGTCCGTTGATTGCACTTCCAAAAGCAGAAACATCTGTAAGGTAATAGCTTAGAAAAAATTTAAATGCTCATTTTCTTAATAGCATAGGTTTTTTTATTCTGGAAACTAGAGATTTTCAAAATAATGTGTTTATAACACTTAATTTCATGATGCTGCTTCAATTTTTGCTTATGTTGATATAGCTCAATGTGTTTACATATTAGTTGTGTTGGATCTTTGTGCATGTTGGTTATAAGATTTTGAATAGAACTGAAACGCTTTAAGGGGAAAGTAGACATTGATTCACTATTTGGATTGAGAAAAAGAAAGAAGAAACTAATTGCATTTTCAAATGGAGTATCCATTTCTGGACTTCATTTTAGCATCACTTCCACTGCTGTGGAGGAAGTAAGTAACTAGACCTGACCTAAACAAATAGCTCATAAGTAGATATAATTATTTGAAATTATCCTTTTTTTTTCGTTTAAGGCATCTGCCTGATGCATTCGTTTCTTCCAACTCTTCATCATGTTATTTCTCCGGTTAAGTTAGAGACAGAAAGTGAAACGTATGGAACTTATAGTTCTAAACATCATTAATCCAACTCTTCATTATAGTGAGCTGTTGGTAATGTAGTAGCTATACACAGACGAAAGTATGGGATATTTTTTCGAAATAATCTTGAGAAGAACTTGCTAAAAATTGTCTTATAAAACATTTATTCAGGGAGCCATATCAAACAAGAAGAAGTCGTGGTGTCGTGAAGCCGAACACCAAGGGAGTTTTTGACAAGACGACATATGTTGGAGGAACGGAGGTATCCTTAATTGATTTTTAAGGAAACTGTGGAGTTCTATGTGGTACCACAAAAGGAAAATAATTTTTCGTTGCAGAATTTCGTATCTTAGGGTTCAAGATTATAGGGATACTGTAGAATCAAGCATTAGCAGAGTTCCGACAGACTATTATAATATATTGCTTGGGCTTCCCAGAATTGTAGAAAGAATTGGTTTTTCATGATGTGTAAGTAAGGTCATGACCAATAAAGTTAAGCTTTTAGTGGAAGAAGGACAGAAATCTGAGCATCACTTTTAATTTTGAAAAGTCAACGGCAAAATTATTACTCAGTTTCATATGACTGTTCTTCAAAAGTCTTAAAATTTTCAGGCAACTTCAGCAGAAGGAGATGGTAAGCATTCAGCCAATATTTAAACGAATTCGCTTTCTATTCATTGTCCTTACATTATAATTATCGAGTTCCTTATAATCGTCATCATACTTCTGTAATTTGTAATCAGTGTTTTCTTGTAGAATCAATGAAATCTCCAGAATCTCGAGGAGCTTACACATTGAGTAAGTGGTTTAAATTTATACAAGATGGGTGTTAAAGGTCGCATATATAAAATAGGCTTTGAAATGCAACATTTGGTCGAATATCACTAATACGACGATCTGACACTGTTTTAGACTCTTGTGATGGCGCTGGGACAGATGATTCCAGTTTAATGTCGGAATTTTTATCATTGACTGAGTTTCAGGACGTTGTAGTAGAAAGTGTTCTACCAGCCTATAAATACAGTTTTTTTTTCTTTTTTCGGTTTATCTATACTTTCTGGAATAGAGAACAAGTCTGCATCTTGACAGGGAATCAAAATGGATTCCAATACTACCAATATATAATGAGGAATGTACTAAACAGTAATAAAAATCTCTTTTCTACAAATTTTTTTATCTTTAAGGGCGAATACCATTCAGTGGACAAAACTCAAAGTTGAAACTGGCTGGACGTACCATGCAGCTTGATGCCGAATCGGAAGAACTGACTGGAAAGCCGATGACTTTAAGAACTGCAGCCGGAAATTTGGTTAGCTTGATTTGTTAGCCACTGAATTATTTTCAGGGATTTTAGGAAAAATGTCTAAAAGGGATTGGTTTTTATTATATATTATATTTTTATTATATTATATTTTTATTATATATATATTTTTATTATACAGCGAACAAAATCAGGGCTTTTTAATTGTCTGTGTTTAAATATGTTGAATATCATCAAAATCCCAAAACGTTGAAAGCATTTTTTATCTGAAAGCAATGTCCATATGAATGTGCTGAATTCAGGAATATCGAAAGCTTTCTATTTAGTATACAAAATACAAATTAACAGTGAGTAAGGAAATGTTTTTTACATGCATTGTTTAGGTCACAGTGATGCGGCGGTTTGATGGCCGTTTGATTATGGTTTCACCTCGAGAACTGGTTCAGAAAGGTAATATTTGCTTTCATGTTATTCGGTTTCTTACTTAACCATAGAATAAGTGTCCAAGCATGCTAAAGCACTGAGTGTCAGTGATGCTTTGAGGTTCTTTGTAGAAAGCAAGCGCACTGCAATAGTTTGGAGAGTTTTTCTTAACTGGTAAATCAAATATATTAATGTGAGAACTCTCTCGTAAAAGAGATTTGTCTATTGATGCCTGATAAATATTGTTATTTTTACTGTTAAACATATACTTATCCGATCCTAAATTTCCTGTGAATTAATCCCTTTAGTGGATGGAGTTGGATGATCTCTTTATAAAACGAATTTTTATAGCTTTTCTTTGCTCATTTAACCTTTTCTGCGAATTCCTGTTTTCTAGAATCGAAAACTTCGGCCACTGAAGAAACTCAGAGGGAAACGAGGTCGAGAAGCACACGGAATGCAACACTTGGCAAAAAGGCACCAAAGTCAGAGCAAATAAAAGAAGACGAAGAAGAAGAAGAAGAAGAAGGAAAGGAAACAAAATCGCAAAGAACAACAAGATCCTCAGAAAGACGTTCAGTCTACTCAAAATATTTGAAGAAAGATAAAGATCGACGTGGTAATTGTTGAAATTTATCTTTTATAAATTTTACTCGTAAAAATTATTGTGATGAATTACTGCAAAATAGGAATGATATGCGGTAGCTAATAACATATTTTCTTTTATTTTGATATTTCAAATTTGCAATTCTTACATAATTATGTCAATGTTTCAAACTTGTAATTCTTACGTTATGGTGTTAATATTTCAGATTTATAACTCTTACTTAATGGCCTTATTTCAGATGAAAAGAGCGCCAATGCAGGTTTATCAGAAAAAGGAAAAGGAAAGGATATGGGTAGTGAAAAAACAAATTCGGAAGAAGCGGAATCTAGCAAACAGGAAATTACGCATGAAGTAGAGAGTAATTCGAAAAAGTTTGTATTTATGAATGCTGCCGAACCTATATTCTTTAGAAAGGATTTGTTGATATCGTCTCTTTATGGTTACATATAAGTCTTCCGAAATGAGCTCTCGACAGTAGTCACTTGCACTTTTTCATTAATCTGCTGGTAATTTTCAAAACCTGATGTATAACATTCAGCACAAAGCGAATGCTGACTTTCTCAAAATTTAATGGTAGTTGTACGGCGGTACAGTTTACAGGCACCGAGTAAATAATTGTTCTTGATATTATCCAGAGTTTTCTTCTTGGTGGACATGTTTAAATTGATTTCAGATTTGTAAGAAAGCAGTTAAGCGAAAATGATGTAATCGTTATGGACGATGAGACATTTTCAGCTGTTGTAAAAGATATAAGCATGGGAAGTCCACCTGACTATGGTGAGTATCTTTTCCGCAAATGCCTGCTTATTTGTGCTTTCATTTGATCTTTTTTTCTGAATACCATAATATCATTTAAATGTTGTATGCAGGATAACGGAGAACTTGAACTGGAATTAATATTTGAATTTAGATTGTTAGTATTGACAATAAACAAAATTTCGAAAGTGCACTTATTAAAGGAAGACATGGAATGACACATAGTAGAAAAAGTGTACTGTTACACTTTGATCCAAATTCGGTAGTTCACTCTTTTCATTTATTGTTGTACTTTGACTTGATAGATATCTGTCGAGGGATCAAGGAAAGATTTTCATAATTGCGTCACATTTCTCGAAAATTTGTGTTTAGGATTAAAACAATAGTCATTTTTGGTCAATCCTGAAACTGTAATGGATAAATGTCTCTTCTTTCCAAATTCCTTTTCGCGCTATTTTACTTTGTTACTAAATTGTATGGTCAATAGCCAATTATTTATAGTTGGTGGAAGTGAAAGCCGACGAAGTAAAGTAAAGAAAAAGGATGAAGAAGAGGCAACAGGATCGACTGTTGACGCTTCCAGAGCAAGTAAACCAGGGGAGAGTAAAAAATAAATCAGTAGTTTTGCATGTTTGAAATTGTATCCTAACATTAAATGACAATCCTACGTTCTTATTTTGGTTTATCACAATGTACCGGCTCTCGTTTTATCGTAATATTTTGAATTTTGTTTCATGTTATTTGCAATGATTTTTTAACTTCTATATTAACGACCGAGATTCGAAAAGTAAAGTGAGAGGGTCCATAGCAGATGGGGCTCATCTTTCAATAGTTTTGGTAGTTTCAGTTGTTGGGGCTCATTCTAAATTTTAATTAGTCCATAGAAAATGTCACTGCTTCCCCCTCTTTATTTGCATGTTGTAAAAAATTATTTTACTTGCACTTCACTTTTGTTTCACTCTGTCTGATTATGATTGAATGGATTAAAGTGAATAATTTTAAAAGTACCTTGGGAAACATCATTACATCAGTTTATAGCATTGTAAACATTGAATAATAATTCGCCAATCTCCGCAACTGAACGAGAGTATATGATTCTCTTGAAGTTTTGCTTCTTTTTTGAGTTTTTCACACTTGGTCCCACGGAAACTTTGGAGATTTACAAGGATTCCTACCGTTCATAGTTTGCCATTTGAAAATGAATTGTTTTGAGAAAAAAGCCACTTCTGTGGTTGACTTATCCTCTTACTGCTGGCATCTATTCGTAGGTATGCTTTTCTTATGATGAAATATTTTTATTGTCCTGCGCGGTTTGCATCTTTAACTTTTTTTTTGCCACGAGGAACGAAGTTTTCCATTACAGTCTGAGAGAAGTATATGTCCCCCCTTTTTAAAAGTGGAACCTTTTTATGTCCGAGATAATTATCCAGTTGACAGGCTGACAATGATTACCATACATAAGGTTCGATGTGCGTCATGTGCAAAGTTATTTTCTCATATATCTGTGTTCTCTAGGTTTTTTGTAATCGTTGTAAATGATATAATTTCATCCCAACCGTTGTATATGAAGTTGTAAATTCAAGAATAAACATGGAAGGATGCAACTGATTTTGATGGTGGTTTGTCCCAATTCCATTTTTACCTAGATTACTCGTTGGTTTAGTTTGATAGTAAAGTTCTTATATCCAGGTTGGCATTTCCTGACATGGGACTGTTTCGCTTAATGAACGATTAAATTGATTGAGATCTCAGTCATTTGAATTTTATTCGTTTCCTTGAAATGAATATATAGTATTGCTATCAAAACAATGGCACATATGCACCATTCGTTGACAATATTAAGAATGAGGAGGGAAACAGAAAGAGGATCATAAATGTTATCTGTCCTGCCTGAAGAAGGCAATAATGCATAAATGCGTAACGTCCTTTTTTTCATCTAACAATATACGATTTGTTCTGCATCACTTTCTGAACTTGTTTCACAAACCGCAGATGGTATCGATAACGGAGTCTGGAATTAGGCATTTTGGAAATACATATCTGTCTTGGAAGTTCATTGGTAAAGGTCTGTGTTTAAATACGATGTGCAAATATGCTCTCCCACGAAATGTGACCTGGATATCTCACGTCATGCGGAAAATATAAAGGCTGCAAAACATAACTAAATATGACCGGAAGGGTATCTTCATAAGTCATTTAGATATCAGCTCAAATAATTCTTAGTTGGACTGAGATTGAAATATTGATCATTAAGACAAGCAGATATGCAAATTAATGAATGACTAGTGCACATATTAGAAAGATGGAAGTTGGATTCGCCAAGAATGTTTTTAAAAATCTAGTAGCTCATTTTAAGTTAATAAATCTTTTCTTCACGCCGATAAATTATTCCGACCGGCTAAAAGATGATGGAACTGGAAGTGTTGTTTCACCTCCACTCTAAATGTTTGACGTTCCGGAAAGTGAGAGGAAGTTAATCTTAGAAATCCTTTTGTTGATAAGTATTTGAACTTACACTTGCTGTCCTGCGGTGTGTTCGAATTGTATTTTTAACAGCGCGAACTTGTCGTTCTTTATCTGAAAGACCGTCAGAATGTATGGCAGCCATTTCTAAACTTCGTTCCAATGATGATTCCATTGTTGAAGAGGAAGTAATTAGCAGACAGCTTGACCTGAAATAAATAAAATGGGTGGTTCACAACTGTACGCATAATTATTATTTGAAACCGACTGAACTAATGTTGAGGACAGGACAAACTGAAACACCCTATTGTTCTAGTTTGCCGGTGTTCGTTTCTTTGAACTAACCAATACTGTTTTCCGGATGTGGTTAGGAATAAGAAGTGGAAGAGTGCAGATTCTGGACATAGATTCTCAGGATTTTTCAGCTGCTCATTTTAGTGAATTTTCTTGTTTGTAGTGCTGATGAAGTCATGTATGAAACTATTCAACCTGCATGTTGTAAGGCAGACACTTCATGAAAGAGAATCAGAATGTTGTAAGGCAGACACTTCATGAAAGAGAATCAGAATGCCATTAACAAGCCAATTCACTCAAGTCAACTTGATTTTTTTAAAGCAGTTAGTTAACCTTTCACTATCATTTGTGCTCTGTGGATTTCTAAATCTCCGGAAAACGATATAAGAAGCACTTGGAGAATCGAGCGATGAATCCAAAATATTCCTAAAAATGACTAGTATTCGTTTTAGCTCATTCTATGAATTATATTTTAATTAAA
>NW_018108320.1:101943-110254 GCF_000183805.2 Loa loa | reverse complement strand
GCTGAAAAATTTAACTTAAATTTTAATTTTAAAATTTCAAATATTTTTCACATTTCTTTGCTACCGTAATCCTTATTTTGCTGAAAAAATCAATAATTTGCATCAAGTAAACAAAATATTTCCCTTATTCTGGACATAGATTCTCAGGATTTTTCAGCTGCTCATTTTAGTGAATTTTCTTGTTTGTAGTGCTGATGAAGTCATGTATGAAACTATTCAACCTGCATGTTGTAAGGCAGACACTTCATGAAAGAGAATCAGAATGTTGTAAGGCAGACACTTCATGAAAGAGAATCAGAATGCCATTAACAAGCCAATTCACTCAAGTCAACTTGATTTTTTTAAAGCAGTTAGTTAACCTTTCACTATCATTTGTGCTCTGTGGATTTCTAAATCTCCGGAAAACGATATAAGAAGCACTTGGAGAATCGAGCGATGAATCCAAAATATTCCTAAAAATGACTAGTATTCGTTTTAGCTCATTCTATGAATTATATTTTAATTTAAAATTTCCACTGCCTAATAGTTACCCGTTATTTTCATCCTGCTGTTCAGAACTTTCTTCTGCCGAAGCATCAGAAACTTCTTTTGTCAGCTTATCATCTCTTCCACTTGTCTTTTCGTTATCACATGCAACCGCCTGTTTACTTTGTGGCATCCATGTATCTTCTTTCTCTTTTAATATTCCCTGGTAACAACTAGTTGATGGTGGAATCTGAAGATAAGTATTGGATAAACGTACTTTACCACAGACTTATCATAACAGCAAATGACAGTTAAACGTACGGTCACATTGGATTCTTCGTCCACTAGTGCTTCCGCTTCTCGTGATTTTTTAATGGTCGAGCAGCTAGAAAAAGGCATAATATGAAAAACATGAATTGGAATTGAGAGAAATCTGTTATATCTGTGGCTATATCTATACAGTCATTTTTTCCTATTTCCAGTTTTCATCCCGAACAAAAATTATTAAGAAATCTTTTTCTTTGAATGGTTTACATCGTGTTCTCTGTAGCAAAGTTCACGTATTCAGAGATGAAAGTATTCAGATTAAAGTTTATTTTGAAAAATTTTTCGTTTGAAATGCTTTCTGAGGAAATACAGCTTGTGTTTTCCACAAGATACATTCGCAAACCTGACAATTTTGTTTTGCAAATTGGAGGATGTGTTATCGGTTATTTCGCATAATGAAGTCTTTCTTGTTGCTCTACCATTGGACAGCGTAGATTCTGCCAATGATTGACTTGGTCGCGTATATGATGAACGTTTCTCTTTCGTAGGTACTGGAAATGATGGAAGAAATTTTCAAAGGTTAGGACGAGAAAGGATCAGTTGATAGAATTGTTCAAATTTAGAAATTAACTTTACCTTTTTCATATAAAAATTACTTCGAACTACCAGGGGAGAATTAAAATTTTTCAGGAAAAAAAACTTCGCAATAGAACCAAAAAGCACTTCTTCTGTAGCATGTAAAAATCAGCCATAGTCTTTTCAAGCTTTCCCACTTCGCTAATGACTAATTTACCGTGGGTCATCCGTTGCAGTGAATCTCGGTTGGAGCTTGCTGTACTCTTCCTATTCTTCCTTCTATGTGATGCTAAACGTCCATCAGACCAACGTCCTTCCGTATTTCGATAAAAATTCGTTGTGATAATCTGAAAGAAAATGCTTGGAGCAAAATCGTTGCTGAAATCAGCTTGATCCTTACTGAGGGGAAACGCCAAAAGATGCGTAGAACTAAAAAACATTGTTACGTTTTGCTATCACAGGTTATGAAGTTTTTAAATCTGTTTTTGAATTTTTGATTTTTTTTATTTTGAATACCTTAAACTCTTATTAATTAGTCATTTCTAGATACAAGAAGTTATTCACCGGTTGTCCGCAAAAACTGCATTCATGTACCAGTGCGTTTGTTGAAGTTCCAAATGGAAGATCAATGTCATACAAATTGTGGAAACCGGAATCACAAGAAGTTTCGGAAACACCGGAATTTCGAGCAGGAGATCCACGAACAAGATCAGCTTGATTGTTGCAAAAATAATTGGACAATCGGATCGATGAATCCCGAGAGAAGTTACGTTCTGCAACTCGTCTCGCTCACTACAGTATCTACAGTATCTTATCTTACACCAATATTCATGAAACTTCCTATGGCTTATTCATGTCTCAGTTGCACTCAGTAGTTGTCATTGCCGCATAGTGATTATTAGTAATCCAAAATTTTGTATTTCGTTGGGAAGGAAACCTAATTTGAAACCAAAATAAGGCGTGTATTTCAAATTTTTTGATTGTACCTGAACTTGAAGTTGGCATTCGCCTAGGTGAAGTTTTATTTGACTTTCGATTGTAGCCTGATGAACTGCGACCGGAATTTTGTCGACTGAAAGTCAGCGATTGAGATGATGGGAAAGCTCCACTTGTCCTGAATTATCAATTTAAACAAATATTTGGGGGAAATTGTTTCTCTAAGTATTTCCCCACGAAAAGGCTATCACGTTTGCGAGATGTTAATGTTACGGAGCTTACAGGAACTCACTTATTTGTTCCGACTTCATTAATTACCGATATGTCTACAATATTGGCACTTTAAGTATGATAGTAATGCGCATTTTGGAACATCAGTCAAATAAGGTATCAGTAATGACAAAGGATAGCAACTTACGTTATGCTACTAGCAGAGCATCTTGCTGATGAGTTCCGGTACACGTATTCAGAGTGGTATTCATTTCCCGATGAAGACATTTCTTCTTGTTCCTCATAGGATAAGCCGTGGTTTGAATCGCGAACATTAAGGCTGGATCGAGAAATGTTATACTTATCAATCAATTTCGGTTAAATGACTACTCCGGCATGTCTCATAGGTTAGAGTAATTACGAAAGCACAATTGAGAAATTAACGTCATACCTTTGTTTCGTCACGCCTGTAATATCATTCGATTCAGGTTGCATATGCGTAACCGTATTTTTTAGATTTTTTGGCGTATCTTTTAATGAAAAATACTGGTTTTGACACACATATTATAAGCATACTTTTCACGTTCCCTAACTTGTCGTTCGCGCTCGCAAATTTCCTAAAAAGAGTAGTAATAATAATGAAGACCTGATAAAACCGGGAGAGTCTGAAGAAGAGGAAGTGCAACAAACCCGTTCACGCACTGCCAGATCGTCCAAACATTGCTCCAACTTCGAATAAATTTTAGTTGCTCGTCTCAGCTTATCCTCATACATTTCCCGAATATCTTGCGCATGTTTTAATTCCTCACGCCTCATTCGAAGCAATTCACGCTCTGAAAATCAAAAAATAATATCACGAATAGAGTTATAAAGAACGAAATGGATAAAACTGGAATTCATAAAATTCTAAGTTTTGTCTAAGATTTAGTTCAAACAAGTGCAGTAATCAGAAAATGATATCTAAGCATCATTATATTTGCTTTATAAAAAAAAAAAAGAAGCATTTCACCGTTGAGCGCATCTTTCTTCTGCGCCATTGGTTTCTCTTGTCGGAGTCCTTTCATGTACTGGATAACATATGCTTTCCAGCCTGCTTTTTTTTCTGCCATACATCATCACAAATGTTTGCAATTTCAGACTGAAATGAAAGTTCTGTTAGAATTTGAAATAACTTTGAGAAAGAGCTTAAGGTTGGATTGTAAATTATTAGGTTCAAATACAGTGGTTTCGGCAATTCTTTATAGTTTTTGAAGTTTCCAGAGCTTATTTTAAATTTCTTTTTTCTTATTCTACCTATTCATTTGTCAATGCTCCAATTACAAAGCACTTCTTCCTTAACCTCTTCTCCTTATCCTTGGCATTTTGACCCTTTTTTGCTTTACATTCCCCGTTGGGCAGCTCAAACGTTACCTTGAAAACCGCGATATGCTTCAAAATTTGTGAGAAAGAAGGACGATTCTGTGGTTTGATGCTCCAGCATTGCTTCAGCAACAATTTCAACCCTTCGGGTGCGGTATCTGGTATTGGTAAGCTCAAATTACTGAAATAAAGTTTCAATTTATGCAACTGAAATATTAAACCTGAAGTACAAGTGTCTGAAAACTGCTCGAAGACTTACTTTGAGCCAACACCCCAAATGATCGCCATAGAATCAACATCTTTGTAAGGGATTTCCTGTGTCAGCAGCTCCCACAATACAACTCCAAAGCTCCAAATATCGACCTGTTTTGCAAGCTTAAGTTTAAGGCGCAAATGAAATGATAGGTGCAAATGGTCGCCATGGACCATTAGTAAACAATACCAAACTACCGCTACTAAATTTAGTAAGATTTAAAATAAATTTACATTTGAAAATCAAATTCAACTCTTCGGAAATGCAATACTTTTTCAGAGCATGGTTCTTTCTTGATGATTTCAGGCGCCATCCAAGCAGCAGTGCCACAAAATGACATTACAGTACTTTTTCCCTTATCCCACTGATGTGAGGTACCAAAATCACAAATTTTTAATATGTCACTGTTATCAACCAAAATGCTGAAAAGTGGAAAAAATTATCCGATTTTCAGCATTAATGCATTAATTGAAAGTAAAAAGGGAATAATTTTTTAGTTATATGAAAGAATATGTCAACTGTTGTTTACTGTTTACGATCAACAAACTAATCTATTAAAATTACTCATAGCCATAACAAACCTAAAAACTCAACTTCAACAATCTAATTAGTCGTATATGTACTCATTACTTACTTAGGTGACTTGAGATCACGATGTATAATGTGTTTCTGATGCAAATAATTCATTCCATCAGCAATTTGACGAGCCCATTCGCCAAACGTATCTTTTACAATATGATGACCACTTCTAATTACTTCATAAAGTTGTCCCTGAGCACAGTATTCCATCACTATGCAGAAACAGGGCGACTGAGTACAAACGCCTCTAAAAATAAAATAATGATTAATTCCTATCTGAAATTTATTACTGTTTCATGCCTCCTATCATTTAACAGTATCATTTCAAGCATTCATTTCACTATTAGAAAAACTAAAATGATGCGGCATTTTTATCTGATCTTCAAGTGATAAAATCGCACATACACTGAACTTCCCACTTTAAACCATCAAGTCTTTTGATGATGAAAGATCTACTGCTTGTGTGTTGATCCAAATTTCAAAAAACAAGAAGTGTCGAGAGTTTCGGGAATTCTCGAAAAGAAGTAGTAAGCTAATAACCATTATGACCAGTTCGCCACTGTTGACAGTTTGATTTATTTGTCAAAAAAGGAAAATTAAATTGAAATGAATGAAAATTACATGAATTTGATGAGATTTTCATGATTGAGATGTTGCAAATGCTTGATTTCCGTTTCCGATTTATCTTTCACTTTTTTCACCGCAACTAAACGGTCATTCAGTTGACCACTAAATACAGCCCCCTGAGATCCTGAGCCAAGCCACTCCAAATGAGTAATTGTTTCAAACGGTATTTCCCAATTGTCATCCGAATAAGCTATGGTTGATTTGGTCATTCCACTTGATCTAAAGTAAGCAATAAATGATTCATGTCAACATTTTACTAAAACATAAAAATAAAATAATGAAAATCAGACTACAATAACAACCAATCAGGCAAATGAAAACAGTCAGTAAGTAATTGTGGAATGCTTGCAATGATTCGGCAGATCGACCGAAATAGCTCCACATCGGTTTGAAACAAGAGAACAATCCTTTATACAAGCTATCGGTGGTGGATACATTATTGGATGCTAAATTCTGTAAACTGCTGCTAACTTCAGTTGGCGCTATACTAGATGTTGATGTCATTGTGTCGCTAACTGCTATTCCTGAAAATTTCGTTTTACTTTTAAATACAGGAAAGTAATAATGGACGATAAATAATGCTCAATGACGGCGGGAAAATTTTTTTATGGAGCCAATGAGTACTATGCTTATTACTTATAAGCTTTTTGGAATATAATGATTGCCAACATTGCCAGACCATGAAAGACAAGATGCCCGACAACTATCGTTTTCTTGATAGAATTGTTAATCCATAAAAACTAAAAAGTCTTTCAACCATTGCTATCCAGTACTCCAAACCAATCATTACAAAATGTTTGAATTGTCCAGCAGAACGGATGATAATGCAAGCAAAAATGATATAGATGGGAAACTTCAAATGTCATATGTGCCTTTTTAGAATAACGCTCCGAACAAATGTAGTAAATGGAAAGACGTAATCAAATGTAACTTACCACCACCGACGACACTATCATTGACAAGACGTGTTGGAAGTGGTGTTGGTGGTGCACTCTGGCTTACTTTCACTTCACACCTTGCAAAATCTTCATGAGACATCATCCGAGCTAACTTCGATTTCACGACCATTGTTTCATAACCTGCAAAATGAGTATGTTCAGTTGAATTAAAGCCAGAGAACTTGTTCAGATTTAAGGAATGATTTTTGTTACTGTAAGTTAGAAAGGAAGAATAACAGTCGAAAAATGCTTCCTTTCCTCTTGAATTTTGATCCGGCAAATAGAGCAGAATAACTGAAGAGAGGATCGTTTGAGTCGAACGGAATCAGCTTTACGAAATAATCAAAATAAAATTGGAAATTCTTGATAATGAAGAATGTAATGAATAAGTTCACTGACATCAAATAGTCCAAATCAAGATATTACAAATGTTGAATCAGTTTACAGTCTTCCCTTCCCTGACTATCATCTCCCCTTCTCAATCATATCCTCTGATTACAACTATTGTTATAAAACGTCATTTTTATTGGATTTTTAACTAATTTTTGACACCACACAAGTTATTAGTTTTTGATATGAATACAATCTAGAATTACTTTTAAATATTCGAAAGTTACGGTTCTAATCAGTTTAGCTTTCCAAAGCACTTTCCGGTGGTGAATTATGTAAATAAAACAGGACGGCAATTAGATGGTAGTGAGAGAGGGAGAAAATGAAGAAGGATTATTCTAAAAGGCAGAAAAGTCAGCGAGGTTGGCAACTTGTCTTCTTCTGAGCTCACCTGCCCTATTCCTGACGTTATTGAATTAGATATGAGAAAAGATTGTGGCAATTCCCCCTGCCGACCTGTCACCTATCGTCGATGACTGCGCTGATCATTAATCTTTGCTCTACAGATGATTTTCAGAGTGAAGAATCAATTTTTATTGTTCCAAACAGGTTTCCTGATCCTTTTTTCCTCTCTGCGGTGTTGACATTTATTGTTGTAAGCCAAGGAATCAATATATCCATTCACACGCATGCCACACACACACACACACATTTCCCGGAACTTTTCAAGTATAATAGTTCTCTTCCCTCTTCTTCAGTTTGGCATCTGATCTGATATTAGTTCATCGGTTGACAAAGTTGAAAAATTAAATGAACAATATCTTAAAAGAAAAAAGAAAGCGGGAAGTACCAACCATGAACAGTGGAATGTACAAGCAAAGTAGAAATTGCGACATTTGAACTACCCATACTGATATCAGTTGTTGGATGAAAATACTGAAATGGGGATGCATCTTCGAATAGGATGGAACTCTTCTGATCTTCCAACCGTAAAAGGTCCAATGAACTTTTCCTGCCTTTCTTTGCGGTACTAAAATTCAAATTTCGCTTTGTAGCAAATTTAATCATTGGGAAATTAATGATATTTAATGCATAATTAGCTTTTAAAGAAATACTTGTCAATGAACGAAAATGCGCAAATGTCCCGAAATTCTGGAATTGGAAAATCAACCAAAAGTTGTAATGCAGCAGCAATGATAAAGAATGTAAACTAATGGATTAAAAAAGAGATGACGAGCAACTTTTGCCTTAAAGTTACTTCCTATAAAGCCATAATTTTAATTGTGATATGAATCTTGAGCCAAACGCAACAGTTTTGGCCATAATTTTAATGGGAATATTGTCATAATATTTTTTTCTTCTCAAATTTCGTTTAAGAAATGTCAAACCTCACTCATTTTTGTCAAATATTATTAAAAAGTAGAAAGTTCGGAAGACCAAAGAATAAATTGTAAAAATCTAAGGCTTACTTAATTTGGCTGATATATATATATATATATATATATATATATATGTGCATGGGACGTTTACATAGAAATTATCTGTAATTTTTTTATGCAGCTAAATAAACAGATATCGTAGAAAATGGGAGGTTTATCTTAAAATCAAAATTGTTTTTAAAAATGGTGTGTAGAAAGCAATAATTTGGGATAGTGATGAGTGATGACGTTAAATCTCAGAAATGATCCATTTAACTCATTTACAGCCAAATACTTGGTAGGAATTTGGGGCTAGCAGTCTTGGCTTAAAACTCGTCTAATGATGAATCACA
>NW_018108320.1:82151-101064 GCF_000183805.2 Loa loa | reverse complement strand
TAGATGGATATATATATATATATATATGAGGAAATATAATAATCATTGATCATTGGAAGAATTTAAAAAGTTAAAATAGGGGAAAGAGGAACTCTAAACAATCTCGAAATGATTGGGTTGACAAGAGAGCCCAAAATGGATCAAAATAAATATCGTAGAAAAGAAACAAACATGATGTTATTGTTCGATAGTGATAGCATAAAATGACAATTTCTATGAGCCTATCATTATATGAATAATATTAAAACTGTTGAATGTGTGTGTGTGTGTGTGTGTGTGTGTATGTATGTATGTGTGTATGTGTGTATGTGTGTGTGCGTGTGTGTGTGTGAGTATTTGCGTTTTCGAGATTTATCATTTACCACTTCTATTCCTTTTTATTGCTCGGGAAATGCATTATTCATTGGTAAATGCGTTATTCATGATGCTGATGTAATGATGATGATAGGCGGTGATGTCAACAGCGAAGTAGGGCTTATTTGAAATTTTGCAAACTATACGAAACGATAACCTTTATTTTGTATATTTTTTGAACTTTACAGGATTGATATGAAAACTCGCGATGACTACTATTTATCTATTGATTAAGAAAAATGATCAGATATTAGGTGTATTATTAGAAATTTGTGTCATTTACCCATTGATCAACAAGCTTCATTTGAAACTAGCAGTCTCGGTCTTAAAAAAGGAGTCTAATCTTGAAATCTCAAACAAATTTCACTGAGGATTCATTAGCAATCTTTTATGGTCTAGAATTATTGTAAGCTTCTTTTATGGTTACGATTTTAAGGTAAAGTATTAAAGATATGTCATCACTGCTAACACGTAAGAAAATACCAAAATTTGGAAATGATTTCAAAATGATGATTGATTAACTTGTCCCTCAACTTCGTTGACATATTGAAAGAATATTAAAAGTTCTGATAGAAAGTAGAGAGATTAATGGAATTGTTGGATAGAAGTAGAAGCTAATCAGGTGAACAAACTTTCCGGAAAAATTGGTCGCAAAAAAAGATGAAAAGATCGATACAAGAAGAATATATTGTTAGAAAAAATAACTACGATACATTTTCAACTTGTGATTTTCTCTCAGAGAATTGAAATTTATTTGTTATTCATAAATAAGAAATAAAAATTGGAATATTCGCAACAATCTTAATGTTATAATCCAATTTATGGAAAATCGCTTACCAGATCAATTTCATTTCGAATTTTTTATATCCACTGAAATAAATGGAATAGTAATTGCAGTACCAATAGCATATAGATATACAATGATGATAAGTGAGATGAGGACATGGCCCATGCAAATGGTTGAGCCCGGCCTATCGATTCAGGAATGGATACATGTTGTTTGTCATTCATCCAATCATTTGCTCGTTGGATAGAAAAATGCTTCACTATTTGCCTTCGAGGAAGAGACGAAGACTAGACTTATTAACCATTAAAAAGCGTCAGGCTACTTTGCCTGTGTGGCTTCTATCGATGTCATAGTTGGCTTATTTTAATAACTCCTCAAGAATGACTAATTGAATCACTCAAACGTGATGTTATCTTGTAAGATTGTGCTTAATTTGAAATTTCTTTTAAACAGTGATGAACCTGTTTGTTGGTGACATCTACATATCTACTCACTCATCTTTAGTATAAATAGTATCCATTGCTTCATGCCATTGGCCTAACAACTGAACACAAACATTTAGATACAAATGCGCAGCAAATAGAAGACCAGTATAGTAAGATAAATGTGTTCTTCATGAAAGTGCTCCAATTAGTGCCTACTTAATTTGGATTGGTACGTATCAGTTGTGTGTGATTGCTGATGACGATAATGATAGACCATTGATACAATGACATTATGTTTCGAAAGTTTGACACTGAATTTGTCACTGAGAAAAAAGTATCCGATCTCTAGGAGTGAGAATTGTGTGCCTCAACATGGTCATTTTTTGCAAACTTATCTTATTAGTCTTTCTTCTTGCATTATCTCAGCATTGGTATCAATAATTGTTTTTAAAAATTGTTAATATCAATGCTCAGATAGTTTGAGAATTTTCTAATAGTTTAGAATCTAATAGTTTTATTGCAAGTAATCTTAAATGAGTGTAATTAAGGAATCACCAATATCTGTCAAAAATTGAGTCAACATTAAACTGTCTTAAACAACATAATTGTAACATAATTGGCTAAACGATTAGTAAAATAAAATAAGTAATAAATAATTTGGTTATTAATTATCATAATTTTCATTTAATTATTTTCATGGGATCACGGCAATACACCAAATTTCAATTTACCTTTTATCCCTCCCTATTATACACACCACGTTAACAATAAGTTATGTTAATTAGAAGAAACTGAATTTCTGACAAATTTTCGACACAACGGTTATCTTTTGGTATCTGATTTACAACACTACAGTGCTGCCGGTTGTTTGATAATTTCCTGGTGTAGAAGAAAGAGATATAGGGAATTGAAATGTTTTTGGTTGATTTTCTTTTCAGAACTAAAGTTTTTCTCCTCTCTTTCATTATCCATTTATTTCAATTTTCTTGCAAAAAAATACGATATTAAACGGTATGACACATCTTTGCTTCTTTAGAAAGCAATCAGAAAAAGAATTTTCGCACAAAATAAAGGTTCTGCTATACTTTCTATATTTTTTGATTTACTTTATATAAGGTGGCCTTATTTGTCCATTTACTTTATTTATCAAATATTGACAGCTTAATTAGTCAGTTTATCTAAATATATCATTAAACCACTGAGACTTGTAAAATCAGTGATTTTCTTTGCAATTACTGTAAGGTACCTATATTTCCGACAAGGTATTAATGGCAAACTGAACATACAGCGGTATGTTAATATTTTCTGGGATGAGCTAGTATTAATAATTTTAGAAAGAGTTAAGGTTAGTGAACTTTTGATTCTGATTTCAGTTGGAGATTTTCGAAGAGAGTGAGGTAGTGTCACTGTTATGCAAATTTATTTTAAAGTAAAAGTGCAACAATATCATCAGGATCATTCATTTTTCAGTGGCACAAATATATGTATAACCATATATAAGTTCTTCCTGAAAATGATTTCTGTTAAACCGTTTTGGCATCAAAATATATTCTGCTTGATTTATTTTAAGTAATTTGCCGCACTGTTTGCAGTTACGAGTCGCTTATTACAGAATCTTCTGTTATTTCAAAGATATTTTTAAACTGAAACTTCCGGAATTTAATATCGATATGGTCCAACATTATCATTATTACTTGAAAGAAAATGTTCCGGCAGTATTTTATAAGAATATGCCGAAAAGGACTTAATCTCATGCAAATATTCTTAAATATTACTGAACAGCTTATAAATATAAACATGAATAGATTTCAACCGTAACAAACTTTGTTCCTCCCTTTTGCAAAATATAATCGATAGAAGTAGCAAATCGAAAGCGCCAAAGATACCACCGTCGTTCTCTAAAGAATGACGATGAAATCATTAATATTTCGATTGTAATCGGCGGTGAATCATTGAACAAAGAAAAACATTCGCTGTAATTCATAATGCATTTTTAAAGCTGTAAGCATGAACAGAGTTGGGTTAATGGAAAAGCAGTCTTCTTCGAATATTTACGTGTGAGGTATTTTGTTAGTTTAAGAAAAAAAAGAAATGAAATTGCATGTACAAAGAAGTACAAAGTGTGCAAAAGTACAAAGTTTGTATGTATAAAGAATTTTGTGGATGCTCATAGGACAGATGACATCTAATTAATTAATTTACTACCTTTTCCTTTCGGAACAAATCAGAACCTTACGATATATTTATTCCATGTGAAACAATTATTCTTATTTGGCATTAATTTGAAATATAATGATGAACATCTTTAAAAGGAATTTTCTTTTTTATTGCTTGACCAGATACCACATCTCCATATTTAACCTTGTTGACTCATCCCATGACCTTTTTTCTGGATATCTTATTGTATCATTGGGATTTCTTCAACGTTTGACATTTCACATCGATTTAACATTTACAGAGGCAATACTTTGTAGAGATCTATCACATATTAGTCATATTTTAAAAACTATAGGATGATTTGAAAGGATTATTTGGAGGGGATTTTAGCTCTCCTTTTATATTACATGTAGCAAAGTAACTAAAAATCTTGAAATCAATCGGATTAGGTAAATGAACAACTGATAAACAGAACATTTGTAATGTGAGACATCACGTTCGACTCTTTGTTCCGACGAATGGATGAAAGCTTATTTTGTTACTTCTGCTCCTAGCAAATTTTCTTCAAATATCGTTCAAATAATCCATAATTTCAACATATGTTTACTTCCTACTTTATAGCATGTTGTCTCCAAGCATAAAATCATCGCTGTTTTGATCAATGCTGATTTTCAAAATTTCGCGGAAAACGAATATGTAGCATAAAATTTATCCAATAATTACAAAACTCTATCAGAACAATCAGTATGTATAGTGAAATTTAGAAGCTTAAATGGACGTATTATCTTCTCACCGTTTTCGCTTCGGTTTTCTGGACACTGAAAATCGCATAAATTTGACCTAAGAAAAGTGATTTATGTTTTTTAATACCAAATGATTGCTCTGAATAACCGGATTACCTCACTACCAGCTTATGAAATGAATCGAAAAAGTACGGCATCTTAAAGGTGAGAAGAATTTGAGGAGTGAATATTACTGCACAATGCAACAAAGATAGCTAATTTTCCTAATGAAATACATCGCAACAATTGAACAATCAGAGGAAGTTAATAAACATTGTACCTGGCATTGCTGTCCTCAACAGTATAACCATATCCATAACCGACTTCTTTCAGTTCCGGAAAACTGACTCTACAGCATGGTAAAGAGATTTTCAAACTTTGCAATGCACCTGTTTGTTGTGTTACGCATGGTAGAAAGTAAAAATGTGCTCGCTGTAATCCCCGCATTCGTTTAATTCCTTTAATGAAATCATCACTGATGTAAGGATTTGCAACAATCTCCTAAAATACCATGACAACCTCTTATTTATTCGAATTAAATGGATAGAAGTGATAAGTGAAGACTGAAGTAAAGTGCTAAAATTGAATGGAAAAAAAGGAAAAGGAAATGCAAATTATTTATTGACCTGAATGATTTACATTAACTCAGTAACTTTATACTTTGTGTTCCATATTTTGTGCTGCGACTCCGCTGTTTCTTCTAATTAAATTTGTGAATTAAGTAACATCAAAAACAAACAATATTCCGCAGAGTTCGTGAAGGTCGTCCCAAAGCAAGATGTTCAATTGCTTTGTCCGTAAAGAAGTCACAAAAATTCAATTTTAAGACTTCTATTTGTCGGCACTCCTTGAAGTACTGAAAGCCCACATCACCAATAGCTGAATCAGTTCCATCGACCTAAACGAAATTTCGAGAAAGGATGAACGTGAAATTATACTTTAACATTCTTATGTTAAAGTCTCGCCTGAAAATTAAAGTTAGTACCTGAAAATTAATGCCTGTGTTTCATGAATTATCCTGAAAGTTGAAATTAAAGCGTTGAACTTTTATGCTCAAAAATTATATATTTATGAAAAAAGGAAATGTCAACAAAAGTTAGTATGTAAGTTGACCTTAACAATATGTACAGCCGGCTTCTTAGCCCAACGCATATTATAAATCGCATCAAGCTTTTTCATACTAATTGTTGGCAACACTGGACTCCATTTGAAGGGAATCGTAGGAAACGGCTGAAGATTCGCAAAATTTAAAAATGTGATTTTAGATTTAGATGGAATTCTTAGCGGATACAAATCACATTCTAAATCTTACGATGCTTTTAAAATTGAAACCGAAATCAGTGATATAATGGCGCATATCTGCCCTGCATGTGATTGATGTCCCATCACTCATTATAACCTGTAAGAGAAAGCCATCTTTACATGCACGTAAAAACATTCAACAGAGTTTATTAACGTCAGCTTTCCAGACCCATTTTTTGTTCCAAACAAAGTGAAATAACTGAAAAGTTCAGAAACAACAAGATATGATATGACCTAAGCGAATGTATATGTATCACACTACTGGCACATTAAATGTTGCACCATTAGGATTTTAAGATGCAATGAAAAGAAACTAATAGTACCTCAGTCGAGCCACATTCCATTAACCATTCTAAGCAAGCTAACTCAGGACCAAAATACATCACACGATCAATCCGGAATCTACAACAAGTTCTGGTGATTTGATTTAATACAAAAATTTTATTTTATAGGTAGATATCTGAAAGTTGATAAGATTCAAATCTAAGTAGACTTTGAATTATTTCAATAAAGAGAATCTATTTTTGATAAACACTGATATACTATATTTTAATCCCTTATACTGTATATCAAATTCATTTTGTGCTTGAAAGGAAGATCTCAGCTAACTAACCACTATCAAATAAGACGGAACTGGTAGAAATTAGTTCAAGCCACCTGTTAGAAAACTTGTCAGCGATAGATTTCTTGACGTGAAGACTCCTGACTGATGGAATTTCCATAGTGAAAGGCTTTAGCGACCGTAACGAAATGGTTACTCCAAATACGGATGAAAATTTGCATGATAATGTAATAAATCCCATTATAACCACACGAACAATGGCCTGAAGGAAGTAAAATTAGCAAACAAATCAAAAGGCGCCATCCAACTGCATAAAAAACCCTCTGCAGGTATACGCTTACACAATTTCCAGGTAAGCCTTTGAAAGATGGTAGAAAATAAGAATTTAGGACTACTTTGAGACGATTTGTTAATCAATTTTAATATTTTACTTACACCAATTTCACATTTCAATCCTATCCATTCAACTGAATGTCACAGTGATTGTACAAAGTAAAATAAATGAAATGAAATGCTTCAAACGAGGAAAACAGCTGTTCCTTATAGCATTAATATCTCCACTTCATTCGGACCAGGAGTTTAATTTCATCAGCTGAGGATATACTTAACTGGCAAAAGGACCCCGACGAACAAGCAGGTTAGCTATTTCATTTATAATATTTCATTCGTAGTTGTAACCTTTCTTCAATTTTCTGGAATAATCGTTATTTTTTAATCGCTATTGCTCAGCAACAGCATGTAATCGCATTCTTCAATTTGCATACAATTTTGGTAACATCATTAACATCAAAATAAACGTTATTAAATTTCATTGTTGTAGGAAAATAGCACAACAATAACAATAAGTGATGAATTAGTGCAAAACAGAAATTCTTGGCCAATTCAAATTCAAATCAAAACAAAACAGTACAATATCAGCTGAAAAACTTGTAATTAAATCAGACTTGATCTCATGATTCATTCATCTTATCATTCTCGAGTTTTCCACTTTCCTTTCACCTAGCGACTTTTGTCATGTTGTAATTAGAAGTACTGAAACTCCAGTTAGCATTCATTCTGTGTTTCTACATCTAAGATGATACTCTCGCAGAAGTTAAGAATTAGAATTGCGCTATCTTTTTAAATGCAATTTTTTTTTTTTTAAATGCCGTAGGAAAGAATCATTCGATAGTCTCTCACTAGAATGATGGAAGAGTGGAATACTTCAAGATTTCTCGATTCTTCAAGATTTCTCTAATCAATTAAAGAAGTAACTTTGTAAAACTGCAACAAGGAAAAGATTTAGAATGCAGTAATGCAGGGGATGAAAAGTAGATTTCCTTTAAACACCAGCGACAACTATCGAAAACACTACTGATGAAATCCCTTCAACTGAATTTGTTTTTCTTCGGCTCAGGTTCTAATTCTTCACTCTGTATTTTGCAAATTGTCCGTTGAGCACAAGTTCGTTCGCTACTGCTATCACCGTTACATCCTTTTGTTTCTGCCAGTTCCTTACTGTTAGTCTCTACGACTTCTATTTTCTGGGGGTCAGAAGAGAACAGAAATTCATCAGGAAGTCGAAATGTGGCACAAAACATTTTCTTACGCCCGGCAACTTGTCGAATAAAACGTAGTTCAATGAAATTCAACTTCGAAATACTAAAAAAAACCCAGCTGAAACAATGAATCAAATTTTCTATTACTTAATAAGATTGGACTTTAATTATATAATATTATGAAGGAAAGTTTCCCTTTACAGATTATCTCAGTACCGCAAATAAATGAATAAAAACATTCATTTCGGTAAACGAAATTCAATTAATCTGAATGAACCGAACAAGTTTTTTGTGAAACCCACCCCAGACTTTTGCGTATCAAAATTTGCGCTTCATCAAAGTACCAGTTATTCTCCAGATCATCTGGTGCTTTCACAAAAAAATGACAGTGCACGTAAAACGGAAATGGAAGGGTAGTGCCTGCAACAAAATTACAGTAAAAACATAATATGGTAAAACATCTTTCCTTATGAGAAATTCAAAATTTCCTTCATACAATCATGTGCATGATTCACTAACCTGGTAAATTGGGTTTACCATATAGAACACCCCGAAAATATGGAAGAAACTGTAAGGACATGCCTGGCAAGTTCATTACAACATGTGCATCTGTCGGAGTCTTATCTGAAAATAGAAAAGAACAAGAGCAAATGTTCGAAAGATATAACGGAAATAAATTAAAATTTCCTACTGGAAAAGCTTGACTTTTATAAGAAAAAACAGAATTTAATACTAAATAATGAGAAAATCACAATACTTTCAGAATCAGAGACGTTGTAATTTTCTGCTTCATTTGCCAGATCATCTGCGAGGACAGTGTTGATAAATATGGCTGCATCCATATTATACAACTTTAGCCTCTTGAATGATAACTGAAACTTACACTGAATAATTCTATAGAAAGAAATACTTGCAAAGAGCTAAAGGACTGTCACGTATTACAAAAAAAGAAAACTGAAAAAAGTTGGAGAGGGAAAAAATTGGCAAAAAAAAGTCAAAAAGAAATGCAGCTGGACATGAATTATGTTTAGATATTTCTTGGTAAAAAAGACGCGATTAGCACAGAAATCACGATTTATAATGAGAATATGTAAAACTTACATGATTGAGTTCCATGTTTCGCCTGAGGTAATCGATACAACTCGGATTTAGGTCATTTGCTAAAACATGATGAGCTCCATTCCTTACCACCGGTAAAACAAAAGGTCCAACACCAGCACAGCAATCATAAAAAATTGATCGCTTGCCAATTTTTTGCACTATTCTCTTATGTTCCGTGCTCAATCTTGGGTTATAAAACACCTATAACTGATTTGAAAGATGTGCTCTCATCCTTCTTGATGAAGTACTTGTATGAGATGATAAAACAAAAACGAAATAGCGCACCCTTCAGAAACATAATAGTAACACACAAATTCCAACCTCCCATCAAATAAAAAAAAATTAAGGCTGAATTAATAACCTGACTAAAATCCAATTGATAACGTAATTTTTCTTCATGCACTTCAGTTTTATAATTTTCTTCACCAGCGAGCAAATCAAGTTCAAATGTACGATATTTATGTCCGATCACATCTAGTTTATTAACAACCGTTCTGCAAAAATTTAGTGTTAGAAGAGCAACAGATTGTAATACCGAAAAAATTTTTTTTAGTGAGGGTTAGAAAACATATGAAGATAAATATGCAAAATTCAAAGACATGCACATTCTAAATTCACAAAGCAAACAGTTTGAATGTATCGACCTAATTATTTATCCACCATGGCTACAAACTGGTTTCCCGAACTTTCAGTACTGAATAAAATGAAAACACATACTTACAGTTGCTGACTTTATCGAGAAGTATTTTTCCAATAACTTTTTTGTATAAAAGTAACTCCTCTCGTAAATTCACATGGACAATATGACCAATCTGGGTAAAACCACTGAAGGTTAAAACAATTATTTTCTAGGTTATGAGAAATACTTGATGCTATTCAAAAAAATCAATGAAAATTTAATTAAATAAGCTGCCAATATACATTTAGCATACCCGAACTCGAGTCCATTAGGTAAAATTGCAGTGATACATGACTTCACAGGCCAGTCATCATAATTCAAGGCTACATTATAAGAATCGATCTTAACCGTCAGCCCTGTTAAGTTTTCTATAGTTTTCAAAAGAACATTTCTTGTGCTGCCATCCAGCTTCTCGGGACTAAACACAATAGCTTTTTCGTTTTCTTTCGGCATATTTACGATAGGCTGAAATTGGAAAGAATTTGGATTCCTAACAAGTATATATTTGTTGAAAAATAGAGTTACAAAATGAATAAATACATTATTGGAATTAACTGATTTAAGCGAGATCTATGCCTCATAGTCACGAATGTCAAGTGTCCTAATCCAATACCATATACCAAAAAAATTCAAAATCTTAGAAAGTAAACAAAATGTATCTTAATACCTCAAGCTTAATCATTCTTCAACAAAGTTACTTTACAAATAGGCCAACGTTTATAAAGATCGAAAAACGAAGAGAGAAGATTAAGAAAATTGCAACAAAATTGCGAAAACAAAAGCAGCGAAAGTGAAAGTATTTCCACATTTAAAAGGAGAGTCGAAAATTCATAATTAAAACAGGTTACCTTAATTTTATTACAAAATCGTTCTACTGTCCTATTTGCTATTTCCTTACATCCAATTAGTCGATTTATAACCTTCAGCGGTACAACAATGATCGGTAAAGTAATTTCTTTGCTGAAACAGACAAGAAAGTGTGATGAAGAGAGCTTAACTTTTTTTTAAATTCTCCTAACTCGACTTTCCTGCAGCTTTTTTCTGACCACTTATTCAAACAGTGAAGGGAAGAAATTAGCATGAAACAAAACTTTCATATTCATACTTCTTAATAACAAAAGTCTTGGGAAAACTCACCACACTTACTTCTCACTTTCGGCAATTTCTCTCTTTTTATTTTAAGCATTTACTTTTTGACACTTCTGGTAAATTAAATCTTTCGGTTTTCTTTCGCAATTTATCATAGAAAAACGAAATTTGCACATTTGGACCAAAATCCGCATGAACCTTGATGAATAGAACTCAATTGACTATTTCACAACTATATAAAGTCTTAATCCTTAAAATGATTATTAATTAGAATAATTTCCGAATGGGATGCAGAACTTGACATATCCATGTGAATTGATAAAACTAATTCAAGTTTCAGGAGTGACAGAAGAACACTACTACCTGTTACTACGAATACAAAAAATCCTGCATCATGCATCATGCAATATATAAGAGCAAAATTGACCTCAAATTATCACTCATAAACCATTCCCAACACTGTTACTGACTAATATACATTTCAGTAATTTTATAAAAACAATGACCAACCTGAACAACTTCTTCTCATTGTCCGTAAGGACGGTTATTCCTCGAACTTTATTCGAAACAGCAAGCATCGACGATAGCCTCTTCATATGAAATCTTTTCCAAAGAATCTTGACTATGGATAAGAAATGCACCTTCTTAATTAATAAAAGTAATTCAAAACCATAATGCATCCAAGCCAACACAAAAAATAAAGTTTGCAAATTCACTTATAGTTTCGCTTATAAAAACAATGATTTCCCATGCATCGCATAGGCCATTTTTCACTCAATTTATCATTTAGTATTCTCCAAATGACGATCTTCTCGTTAAATGTTTATAGTCAAAAGGAAATGAATGTCATTCCATGTTTCGCATTGATCTGATCTGATTTTTGATCTGAAGTTCCCTCGACAGAAACAAGTGTTGGCATACTACTTAGGTCTCAATACATGCCACGGCGTTACCTATACTTTTTCGCAATTATCACTAATGCTAAGCATGTCAACGATGATGAAAAAATGTTGATGAAGTTGAAACAAGTACTGAAATATTGTAAAACAGCGCGAAGTTTGCAACAAATGAACAGTTAGTGACACAGCATAAAAGTTTGACGGAACAATAGGAAAGAAATAGAAGTTTATGCCACGGAAACAATAAATTAAATGCAACAAGGGATGTGCATAACCGTTAACTTCAATTGTTTTAATTCCTTGCCGAATGCTAAACAGTATTATAATGTCCACTACTAAACAAATACACGAAAAAGATCTGTTTATGTAAAAAAAGTCAATCATTTCAAAACGAGCTTTCAAAAATGAACGGAACTTTTCGACAAACTACAAGCAATCTTAACAAAAATGGAAACAATTTTACATCTCTGCAATAAATCTTGGAATTTCAAAATATTCAATGTCTCCAACGCTGATCGGTTCATCAATATATGCTTCTGTTCTATAATACTCCACAGTTGGCTGACTTGTCAACTTCCGGGCAGTCCGGTTTCCAACTACCAGTATGTGAGGAACACCTGAATTTAATAGTAAAGTAACATACAGTGATAAGCACCCAGTAATGCAACCAATATCAATGAAACATTTATTTAGAAGTCGATTTCAACTTGGAGGAAACTACTGCATTATCTACCAAGATATTCTCAGAGTTATAAGGTAAAATCGTACACTGAATGCATGAATCCTATGCTAGTGAATCCTAGGCTGTGTCCTGATAACCCCTTATTTTATGCAAACATATATTTTATTCGAAGCTCAAATCTTTTTTTTTTTAGGATTTCAGAATATTTAACCCAGATTTGCAGCCACACGCAGTCGCCTTCCAATTGAATTATCCAATCGATCATCAACGAAAATATCGTCCTGTAGGGATGGTATCTTACTAAGAAGACCAATGATATCTTGAGCAAATGCCATCGTTTCTGGCTGAGTTTTATTTGGCAGAATAACGGCCACTTTAAAAGGTGTCAGTGGATATGGTAAACGGAGAGCTCTTGCACTGGGTGACATTGAATCGATTAAGGCTGCTATCAGACGGCCTGAAAATGTCCAATACTGAAACTACAGCGTTATTGATCATATTATTCACAAAAGTTTTATACAGCAATGCGAACAAGTACACAGCAAAACTGGATGTCCTTATCGAGCAAACTTGTCTGGTTATTTTTCTTTCATCATATTTCCCCATACAACTGTTGTGCTCGATCTATACAAACCGAACACCAAATTAAAAAACAAGTATTTCAATATTATAAATTACCAATGCCAATTCCAAAACAATTCATTATCAATAGTTGTCCACGATGTTTGGCCCCAAATTTTTTGGTGAACAAATCCCCCAGCTGAAATGTATGAGCTATTTCAATCGTTTTAATAATCGAAGTATATTCTTCATCACAACAGCAAGGCTTTTCACCACTTTTCAACAAATCATGATTCACACCTGAAGTAAAAGAAAATCTTAATTGACTTTTCGGAGTGTCACCAGCGATGTGGTTTTCATACGACGAAAATAATAAAGTTCGAGAAGCTGTTTCCCCAAGTTTTTAAAAGAAAGTTAATCACCACTTTTAAAAAGCTTATGAATTATATATTCCAGAGCAATAAATCCTCGCAATCAGGGCGATAGAGAAACTAAAGTTCACCAAGGAAATTTCGCCAGTTTTTCAGAAAAAATTCTGAAGAATTCAAGTGATCTCCTCTTCATACCCTTTCAAGTGACTTGTCTACCATTTCTTAAAGGATGATGAATGCTAGAATTCATGATCAATTCTAACACTATTGGTTTAAACTTTAATGAAACCGAAGATACGCTAACCTAAACTACATTTTGCACAATAAGCAATACTATCGTGGCTTGTCCTACACGGTAAATGATATTCGTGTGACATTTCACCACCAATATTTCCAGTATCGGCTCGAACAGTATAAAAATTAATGCCGAGGCGATCACGAAATATTCGTTGATATACCTGCAAAAATACCCTTCATCTGCAATGCAATTTGGGAGGAAATGATCCATGGAATATTCTAAACGAAGAAAGCATTTAAATAAAATCCAGTGAAAGTTAATTCCTAATATTTACTGAACTAATCAAAACAATAAATTGCAAAATTATTGGTTAAAAAAGGAAAATGATACGGCTTCTCGGTAATTTTGATAATAATTCACTTTCATTTCATCTTAAAAGGTCCATAGCACTCGATTTACCGTCTCAAATATCGTACAGTAATAAATGCTTACTTCACTGACAAGACTGTAAGTATCCGAGGCATTTTCCTCCGTTATGTCGAAGGAATATAAGTCATTCATTAAAAATTCTCTACTGCGAAGAAATCCATGTCCAACAACAGTCTCGTCACGAAATTTTGGTCCCATTTGATAAAGCATTAAAGGATATATAGCTTTTCTCAATTCACCTTTAACAAAAATCTCCATATATCTAAGAAAATTCTCATAAGAATAAAAAAGACAAATAAGATGATCTACTGCTGTGAAGCAATTTGAACCAAAGAATATCTTACAGACTTGATTTCATCTCAAATCGATCTTAATGAAATCTACTTTTCACACACCACGACAACTCCTATATCAATACACTAATTTATAAGGAAAGTGTACCGTAGTAGTTCAATTAATACGATGATGAAGGTATACATAAAAAATGTCCCTTGGTCACCAATACACTTTTAATTTGACTTCGATTATTCATTACGTGACAGTTGGTACTTCCAAAAAATGATTAGCTATTTTAAACAAAATTTGAACTGTCATTCTTACGCTGTGATAAAGTATATAAGTTTATAAGTTAACAGGGGCTATATTATACGGGCGAAAATTAATATCTCAAGGTATGAAAACAGAAATATGAAAACCAAATGCCTCGGAAATTTGACATTCCGCAATAATGAATAATATTACCTTGTTCAGCCACCAATTTCGTTACCATTTCTTCATGAGTTGGCTGAAGACAGAAAACTTGATTCGTTTTATCATTCAAGTGAAACATTTCTGATTCGAAAGTACTCCAACGACCAGCTTTTTGCCACATTTCCTTCGCACCCAATATCGGCATACTGATTTTATAAGCACCAATGGCATTCAGTTCAGTTTCAATCACTTCTACCAATTTATCGATGATGCGCTGACCAAAAAAAAAAGCAAAATGGACGGTTAAAGACCATTTAAGTCCAATGTACTTTTCAATTCCTATAAGACTGTTTTCTAAAAAAAAATTTCTATAGAAAGAACAAGATTCAAGATTCAAAATAATTATCCTGACTCCCTTTCTCTGAAAAAAAAATTGAAATCTTCGACTTCATTAGGAATTCCGAATCATTCAACGCAGCAAGTCTCTTGAAGAGGCATCATTGCAAGGTAAAGTTTAGAAGGTACCAATAGGAAGTATCGAATATATCCCTTTGTGCTCTTGGGCAATCAGCGCTTTGGAAAGCATAAGTTGATGAAAAATTTGGGCGGTTTTCGCCTTGACATCCAACGAGCCAAGAAGCATCGTAGATGCTCGATGCACCCTCATCTTGATCCTCCGAATCTTCAAATCACTGGAATATGGCGATGGAAGATTTAAAATTAGTCTGAAAAAGCTGAATGGCACACTGTCCACTTTTTCATGTATATATGTATTCAACACACAGGTATATCCTTAATACTTGCCTGTACAGGCTACACCACAGATAGAACATTTTTTTGGTCCACGCATTTTATTCCATATACCTAGTCACGTATGATTCCGACAAATAAAAATCAAACGCGATCGCCAACTAAAATATGCGACTTACATAAAAAGGTTACTTTCAACAATCACTGGGATCAGTGTTAATATTTTGGCCAGGGAGATTGCACAGAAAAGTTCACGTTGAATTTACAACAACCATAAAATGTGACTTTCTGACAACTAATTAGATAAATGTACTCCTTTGGCCTTCATCAAAACCAAGTCCCACCGTTTAACCCCATATCTCAACTACCCCCCCCCCCCTCGAATCACGCAACCTCCTATAAAACACCAACACCAAATCTACCGAAGACCCGCGGCCCGTGAATTCCAGTAGCAGGAGGTTTGGGCAACGCCGATTAATATTATCATTAAGTAGCAGTTCTGCGTGTTTTGACCTAATTTCTGTGGTTGTTATGGTAGTTACGCTGTAAATGATATTTAGGCCTTTCATAATCGAACCTAAAATGGAACAGTAGCTGAGAAAGTTAAGAATTTTTTCTCGTCATCGCTCATACTAGTTATTGTTTCCAACTGAGTGTAAGTACCATACCATTCCCTCCTTCTTTCCCATTTTCTATGGTAATTTTTTAACGAATGCTTTAAATACCCACTCAATTATAAGCATATAAAATGGAAGAAAATAGTACTATGGCGATTAAAATCGTTGGAGACCAAAATACATGTATGTGAAAGAAAAAAATTAAATTTTATGCCAGTTTAGATTAATGTCATAGAAAATTTCTTAAGAAAAAAAGTTCCCAATTTAAACAACGTGACATTCATATTTATACATCAAATAAAGATGGATTAGAGAAAAATGATAAATTTTATTCAAAAAAAAAGTACTTCAATCAATCGATATTTGAAATGTAATGGATAATTAAATTCTATTCTAGAAGAGTTGTCATAGTAGGAGCATCTGTTAGTCATCATTTTCCTCCAAAAAAAACTACTGCGTCGATATGAATAAAAAATCGAGAAAGAAAAACTGTATTATTTAAAAGTTACTTTGATTTATTTGTTAAGAAATTCTTCACTTTTCAGAGTTAATTAATTCGAAACTTTAGTTAGTGAATTTTTTATTAAAACAAAACAAGGCAACGGCTTATTATTTTGATCAAAATACAAAATTGGACGAATGAAATGCCGATGGTCCGAGGAGAAACGCCATTACGAAGCAACTTATATGCATCTCCTTTTGTATTACACTCTGAAATTTTATACATTGTACTTTCAGTGATATCGAAAACCACTGGTGAGAATATTTCGAGGCACTTAGACTTACTTCACCTTCTATGTTTTCTGGGCCATTGGTAAGTTTTTTTTATAACCATGCCGATGCGAAGGCGTCTAAATGAAAGAGACTTTATCAAAAGACTGTAAAGATATATGTGGGTAAGTCGAATTTTGCTCGACAATAAAAAGATAAGTATTTCAATCATGGGATTACCCTAAATTGCTTAATTCATGATGTGATTGCTAGCACCCTGCGCCAGATAAAACTCTTTCGGATTCTGCATTAATGAACCATTTCAAAAAAAAAGAAAAATTCAATGGAATGTTTCAAAACTTGATAAGAACTTACTATGACTTATAACAGCTTGGGCTTCGGAGAGCAAGCTGCAAGATTTGCCATGTACGTCAACATCGATCTGATGGCTAGTACCTGTTATTTCATCATTAAGCACGAATGCTTTGCGTGTCACTTTGTTGTACTTTGGCCACTGCGGTCTGGGGACACTGCAAAAACATGACTGCACATTTTTGATTTGGGGATTTGAAACTAGGCACATATAATTGTCATGAGGTGTGACAGGAAATATCATGAACTATGGCTAAAGTACCAATAATTATTGGTATCGTAATTGATCAAAAATCTTTCAAAGCTCAAAAAACAAACCCTTCAGCAGCAAAAGTAGCCCAGTATTTCATGATTGCTTCCGAGAAACGTTTCTCAGAATCAAGCTGTGATTGTGCATACAAATGGCTGTGCCTGAAAGGTTGCCCAAACACGTATTCAATTTCATAACCATGCATTACTCCCATCCATTTTGGCCATGGATTTGCTGAAGACCTGAAATAGAAGAAAGGAATATATCTGAAAACAACAAAATAAATAATGAAACTAAAATAAAATGAAATCGAGCAACCAGTAGAAATGAGGTACTTGACTAACGATGTAGAAAGGTAAAGGCGATTATAACAGAGATAAAGAATGTGCTTTAGTTTCCGACACTAAGATTTCTACAAGTCTTACTTTAATCTTCCCAGATTCTTTCAGAATCTGCACAACTAAGGATGTCAAATAAAGGCCCATGTTGGAAAACCGAGAAATTTTATAATACTTTGAATATACCGCCTTTTGAATACTGTAAAGGTCTTACATGTCGTTCTTTGTATATATAGACACATCCACTATACAAGCTCCAAAAAACGGGAGATTATCGCACTCTTTTACTTACTTATATCAACATTTTCTTCCAACTCTGTCAACCTTTTAATTTTCATTACTACTATTTTACTATTTTATGCAGTTAGTCTGTATTATATTCCAATTTCAGGTTTGAACTGTTATTATTATATTCACTACAAATAAACTTAACCATTGATAGCCTGCTCACTGTTCAATCAATCTAATTTTTTTGATAGCCAGAAGTAGCGCATGCTAACGTTTCTGACGCATTAATATAGCAGTTGAAGTAAAAAATCTAAAGATTTGGAATACCTCTTTGTAAAATAATACATATATACGGAGCCATAAATATTATCCGCTAGAATATCAGCAAATTCGATTAAGCTGCATGTGAAAAAGAAGTCTCCAATAAAGCGTGCAACGCCGTCTCGCAGTCTTTCTTGTGGATCCTTGCTTTCCGATACCTAATAAACGCAGGAAAAGATAATCATGAAAACTAGGGGAAGTTAGAAAATTTAAACTGGACAAACCAAGCCAATTGTTATCGGTTCAATAAAAATTGAACAGTTAGACTGACCTCCTCATATGCGTGCAGCAATGCATGCTTCACTAATTGGGAACCATCGAAATAAGGGATAAATGATTGGATTGAACATGTGTATTGTGCTCTAAAATAAAATTATTACTAAATTTTGAGACTTTTATTGATCCAAATGATCACTAATTAAAACTAAAAGCTGAGGGAAATAAATCGATAAACCGGACGAAAGATGCTTCTCCAAAGCTGTTCCAGTTCTATCCCTCAAAAATGTAGAAGTAAAGCTTAAGGAAGGCTAGCTATTGAGAAGAAGAAAGAACAGAATAAACCTATTAATTAAGGCCCGATTGGTGGGATCATCAGCTGATATAGTGTGATTGAATTGGAAACCCATTTTAGGATTTGAGAAAAGTAATAAGGGCAACCAGTATGTGCCCTCATCTTCATC
>NW_018108320.1:75148-82066 GCF_000183805.2 Loa loa | reverse complement strand
TAATAAACGCAGGAAAGATAATCATGAAACTAGGGGAAGTTAGAAAATTTAAACTGGACAAACCAAGCCAATTGTTATCGGTTCAATAAAAATTGAACAGTTAGACTGACCTCCTCATATGCGTGCAGCAATGCATGCTTCACTAATTGGGAACCATCGAAATAAGGGATAAATGATTGGATTGAACATGTGTATTGTGCTCTAAAATAAAATTATTACTAAATTTTGAGACTTTTATTGATCCAAATGATCACTAATTAAAACTAAAAGCTGAGGGAAATAAATCGATAAACCGGACGAAAGATGCTTCTCCAAAGCTGTTCCAGTTCTATCCCTCAAAAATGTAGAAGTAAAGCTTAAGGAAGGCTAGCTATTGAGAAGAAGAAAGAACAGAATAAACCTATTAATTAAGGCCCGATTGGTGGGATCATCAGCTGATATAGTGTGATTGAATTGGAAACCCATTTTAGGATTGAGAAAGTAATAGGGCAACCAGTATGTGCCCTCATCTTTCATCGAACCGACCAATACGCTTATATTCTTCGTGAAATCGCGCATTCGCAATTTCGTAAATAAGTTACCCTAAAAAGCTACCAAATTAAACACAAATTATCATATCGATTTTGTCAGGATCTCACTGCAAGTGTTTGTTTGGCGCAATGAGGGCTTAGGATAAGTATGAGTTCAGATTTTAGCTTTTCGAGATTATTTTGAAGTAACAGCGGAATAATGGCCAAAAGAAACGATGTTGGCCAAAAAGTACGTAAATACTACTACTTCATAATATTTGAAACTTTACAAGGAAAAAATTTACTGCTGTAAGGCATTATGCAACAGAAAATGTAGTTGCGCCTTTAGCGAAGCACAAAGCTAACCGAATGAATGATTCGTTAGTTTCGAACCTTGAAAAAATGTTCATCTTCTTCGACAGGCACAAATGGGAAGGTCATTGGTAGGGTTTGATCCATCCCAACAGCGTCCGCTGCTTTCTGCAAATAGAATTTATTTCAGATCAGTCTTTGATTAGCCCAAACTTCTCTACGCTCACTCACATTTGAATAAACTTCGAAACACGTTGTAAAATGACTCTACCAACTCAAGGTGGACTACTTGTCATCAACCGATAGTCCTGTTTGTACGGCTGAAGTTTTAAGTTTAATTAATTTTACTGCACATAATAATTCACTGCATATATAATAATGTAATATTTCAGAGTTTAGTTTAGCTTTTTTCAGAGTTTAGCGTTTAGCTTTTTTTAAAAAACCCTGTGGTTTTTTAATCTAAAAATACTGATTTTAAAACTGGATTGAGAAACTTTTAATTTCTCTCTAAATTAAATTATCAAATACCTGTATATTTGCAGCAGATGCTTGTCTGATGCATTCTGCAATCAAGTTAACATCTGAATGTTTGTTATGTCCAGAGGTACAATTCAATTTCTCAGCCAGAAATATGGATGTTTGTAGTGCCATATTCTTCTCTTTTATGGCCCATGAATTGGCTATCGTACCGCTCTATAGCAATAAAATTAGCGAGGCTTTTTTCTTTGAACTAGGAAATTTTTGCATAGATTCTAAAGACTGAATTCCAATTCAGATCAAATCAGCTTACCATCAGTACTGCTCTTCGGAAATAACGAAAACTTTCAGGTGCGAAAAAATGAGCCGTTACGGATGCTGCACCTGCGCTTTCTCCGAACAATGTTATCTGCAATATTTCCTCCTTCTTTTTTCTGGTTTCATTAAAATTTTGAGCTCAGTATCTCTAACAAGCTGTTCAGAATCGGCAAAAGAAAAATTTATCCATTTTTAAAAATACCTTATTTGGATCACCACCAAATGAGGCGATATTTTCATAAATCCATCGTAAAGCAAGTTGCTGATCCATTAGGCCCATATTACCAGGTATCGATGATTTATCGCCAAAGTACAAAAAACCAAATGGTCCTAGCCTATATCATAAGTCAAAAAATTAAGTGTTGCCATACATGAAGACCAATATTTTCAAAAGGTTAACTTTACAGTAAGTGCAAGATATTCCAATTAAATATTGGAGAATGATGATATATGCGATAATTCATTCCCTATTTGAAATAATCTTATAAATTCATTTTAATTTACGATAATACATCAATTGGTGACAGTCAAATAGCGTCTGAATGCTTATCAAATTTTAGGAATTGTCTATTGTCCAAAAAAAAAAAACTGCAAAAAAATTTTGCTGCAAGAAAGATTGGCAGCCTTTTTTGATTAGAATGCTATTCAGATCAGTATAAGGACACCTGTAATTAATGTTAACGATAATTGTCTTTTGACGACTCGCAAGCACTCGTCCATCGTAAAGATCCAACGATGGTGAACCAGAATAGAAGCCACCGCCATAAATCCATACCATCACTTTCCCGTCATGTTTCTGTGGTACCCACATATTCAGCGCCAAACAATCCTCATCGTGTACCTGTTCAAACATATCTTCTTTACAAACATTGAAAGATGTACTTGCAAAATTTTGCAGTGTTGCTAGAATTATTGAAAAGTTATGGTTGTCACAATGATGATCTACCAAGCTAGTAGCTCGATAAACCAGTAACACAGTAACCCATCATTCTTCTGGCTGTTAATACACAATTAGTTTGGTTAAAGCTTGCAAACGTCCCGTTAAACACCGTAGTAAATAATTAGTGACTATATACTTTAATTTGGGGCACTTAAATTTTCAATCCAAATAACTAGCAGGGTTTCGCCCTATATGATATTACTAATTCATTTGGTTAATTGCATCATTAATATATGATTCTTTTCGAAGTTCTAATGAGCGGAAAGTATTCAGGTTATCCGGATGGAAAACAGTACAGCATAAGAAAACATAACTCTTTTCTGTTCCTTCTTCTGTAAGATTAATTATAAGAAACATGCATCAAAGAAAGGTTACATTTGGTGGATTCCACATTTCGGCACCAGGAAATTGCGGGAATTGGTTGTCTGGAGTAATGTAACATGTTCGGGCAGGTTTCTGGGCTTCCAATTCGCCTTGCCAGGGTTTAATCATTTCGGGTAATGCAAATCTTCGACTACCAAGAGGTGGTTGGGCAAATGGAATTCCGAGGTAAGCATTTACAAATGTATCACCGAATTGCTGTAATTAAATTAGCTTCAGTTTGAGTGAATTTAAAACGGATAAAATTTGCTCTTCTTCAAGGTTTTACTTATTCATGTATCTTTAGAGATGAAGAGCTAACTGAATCTGCCGGAAAATTCATAAATCTTTTTCATGGTTTTTTGGCATTATGAACATAGCAACCAAAGAAATAAATAAATTACTTTTAATTAGTCTCTTACAGTACACTTAATTCCCGAGTGTCATGAATTATTTTCGCCCATTTTAACAAAAAATGCACTTCCCATAAATCTTATTTAGCAACATTTGCCACTAGAAATGTCTAATTACTGTGTCCTTTGGCATTTCCGCTAGGAATCATCGAAATTCTCTTCTATAAGTGCAAGAATCTTTTAAATATCATCCTACGCTGTCTCCCATTCACTGTCATTCCAAATCCGATATGTTATCATTGCTCGATTATATTATCTATTACTATCGTAATTTCATCATTTTTGAGGATTACAGTAATCTAACTCAACCGAATAACCCTTTAAAATTTTAAGTTTCAAAAAGTTCAGAAAGCAAAATGAATTTACCTGCTGTATGCCACGAATAATGCCTAATTTGGTGCGGACAACGGGCTCCTCTTTGGGTGATATCCTGCTGGTATAAGTCGTCTCTATTGCTGTCAACAAGAATAGATAAAAAGTAGCAAAGTACGGGTGCATCATCGTTCGTCCACATCCTAATAAATCATCCTTATCTGTATGTCCTAAAAATCAACAAATTTTTGAAACATATCTCTCACCCATAGACAGCAATCTCTTTATGTTATACTCGATTAATTACTCGAAATTGAACCGGTATGATTTTGATATGTCATCCGAGATAGCCAACTGTTGGCTCGTTTCATTTAATCATTTCAAAGTTATTCTAAAAAAAAAACTATGTGTAACATATTAATATTCAATGGAAATTTAAATTCATACTTAATAAGCATTCGCAATGTCAAACAGAAAATAAACGACAAAAAGAAGCGATTTCAACAGATGTGCAACATTCGATTTGCAATAGTCAATTAGAGGAATAAATGAGTTTCGATTTTGTAATTTCTAAGACGAATGGTTTTTTCAATTAATTTACTGGATGTTTTTTGATTAATTTATTGTTGGCCATTCGAATTACAGTATAACTACTCTAAAATATGTATGCATATATACTTTGAAATATTGTTTTTGAAAAAAAAAGTTAAAATAAGAGGTGTTACTGGAAGGTTGAAATTTGAATACAGTTTTCTATAAAGAACTGCAAAAGGTAAAATCCTATTTGCGGAAATTTATTCGATCTACTTTATTTATCAAATATTCGAATGAAAATGAATAGCCCTGCGAGTTAGCCTACTCTCAGATTAGCTGAAAATAAAATTTAACTAGACCGAAATTTTGAGTATGGCATCTCTCCCCTTCCGTCTCCATACGCCTGGCTTATTTTTGCATATCTTGTTTTCTCCTTTTTTCCTTCTTAGCTAATTTTTTCTTCTGATTCCAAGGGGTGAGTAAAATAAAAAGTTTTGAAATGCTTCCAAATGAAGGTAAGATATTTTAAGAAATTCTCCCAACTAAATGCAGTCTACAAGCCTATCCAATTCAATATTTCTTCTTTTGTGACATCTGTGTTGTTTTGAAAGATAAAAAAAAAAATGGAGCATTCTAGGCAATCTGTAATATTCATTCTCGTATGTAGAAAGATGTGCAAACTTTCCGATATAAAATCATTAATAAAGTTGACAATTTTCTTCTTTCCTCATTCTAACTTCCAATTTGATTCACTTAATATTCTTGATTAACTTTGTTATTCCATTAAAAATTAAACTTAGTAGGTATATTTTCCTTCCATCATCCTATTTCTAGCCAAATATATTACTGAAAATTCATATTTCTTTTGATAGTTCGAAATTTTGCTTGTAAAAAAGGCGTCATCACCAATGAATTTACTTCTTGGTTAAAGTCAACTATGCACAGTGATATTCGGAACCAATAAAGAATCATCTTTTAGTTAGCTATTCTGAAGACATCGTTGAAGACATTCTGATGACATCGAACTTCTAAAAACATCGTTGATATTTTAAATGATATTTATTCCCAGAAACATGTAGTCCGCAATGGTCTGGCCATTATGTTTAGGTATATAGCCTGGCAAAAAAGGTGTCCAAATTTTCGTCTCATTTAAAGCAATTCGTCTTTCTCTCTTACCTAAAACTTTGACCAAAATGTAATTTCAATTTAGGATCTTTTGATGTCCCAATCATTATTAAGAGATTTGAAATTTAAAAAAGTATATCCTTGCAGTTTGTAAAATCATTTGTTGAATGTGGACAATTGAAGAAATAATGCAAGTAACTAATGTAAATTTAGAAAACTCAAGCAGCATTTGTTAAATTCAAAACTTCTCGATCAACATTCAAAATCAAAGTGAAATGAGAAATTAGCGAAATATGTGCGGAAATCCTAATGAGTAGAAATAAGTATTATGACACTTATTTCAACCATTAACTTCTCTATTCAATGTATAAGTTAAGTAAGAACATTTATGCTTCATCAGCTCATTATTTTCTTGTTTAATATATGCAGAAATTTTATCCGATATTGCCAGGAAAATTCAACTAATTATGTTTTGATGAAGGGTATTGTAACTTGAGACGATTTGCGCCGCATCCACTTCATTCGCCAGTTTTTATCTTCCAAAAAATTGGCAGATATATTTTGTTGTACCCAGAAGGATCAGTATGACAGTGTACTGCTACTCTATCCATAGTTTAAAATTAATCCAATTACAGATAGAAAGCCCAGAGAGTTGATCAAGCCTCGGATGTACTGCGATTTCCAGCTTTAAAAAGGGAAAAAGAAATTGCTGATATTTATAGAAGACTTTTGCTTCGATAGTGAGAGGAAAGAAAAGCTGCGGAATCTCTTACATGCATAAGAAGGATAATAAATAACAATTTCTAGAATCTCTTATATGCCTAAGAAGGATGATCAATAACAATTTCTCAACGACAATTCCGCTTTCTTTTGAAAAGGACGCAACTTTTTCTTCCGGTTATACTAAAAAGGTTCACTGAAACAAATTTACAGGAAAAGAAAATTTAAAAGATTCAAAAGAGTTAACAACTTTTTCTCCAATAATTCTTAGTTACTTTTATAAAGTTTAATTTTGATGTGTATCAACAATCCAAGCTTTGTTCTTTCAACAATAATACAACATACGGGTCACTTTTGATTATTTGCGCCTCAGTTTAATAATAATTATAATTATTGTGGCTGTTCCTTTCGCTAAACAATGAAATCGTTGTTCTCATGAGTATCAGTAGCTCAAAAAGCAAATCATCACATACTATATTACACCAATTAATATTTAAAGTATTGACAACGAACGATGGAATTGTTAAAGGTTTATGAAATGAAGAGATGCATCTCTATCTCTTATCCGTTTAGATATCGGTACAGCAAATCTAGTAAGCTCTAGAAATCTTGTAACCTAAAGGTAATATGAGACTTTCTCTTTTGAAGAATAATTACACCTGGAGAAACAATTTCATAATTTAGTTTTTTCTTTTTTTTGAAAAAAGTCATTTCGAATTTTAAATTTCATATGGAACATCTAGTGGATGCAATTAGCAGTAAGGATACAACCATTGACAGAATTTCATTTGATGATACGATTTCAATCGGTGTTCTGAAGACAACAGAGAATCTGTTACCAGTTCACCAGACGACGGGATATGATCAGTCATTAACACAGGAAGAAATGAGACACGTT
>NW_018108320.1:71712-74609 GCF_000183805.2 Loa loa | reverse complement strand
TTTTTTTTTTTTTTGCATACCTCAGATATCCACTGAACAGATTAACTTATTATTTTGATGGATAGTAATACCGATTCTATAAAATCTGCCTATAGACACGGGTTCTGATACAAAATGCTGGCTCAATGCTTCCTGCTTTCCCACAATCTCATTTCTTATTACTCGATAAAATAAACCCTCAAAGAACTGCCGACGTGGTAGCTTTATGTTTACGCTTCGCCACATTAGTCAGTTCCCATCGGTGTTTCCTTTCATCATGATCACTTATCAAAAACTTCATTTTCCGCACAAAGCTTCATGGAAATGGAATGAATCAATAACATCTCTCGTTTTTCTATTAGCAACAATACAAAACGAGTTGGAAGATGTTAAACTGTATTTAAGTGTTTTTGTATATTTACGCTAATTCTGTAGGTTGATAAATGAAGAGAAGATTTAGTAGACAGACATAAGATGAGTGTTGTGGTAAGTCATGCTGAAAAGCATAGCAACTTCCAAATCGAAAAACCAAATCTTTGAAGTACTATTTTACAAATCCGGGGACTACTAATTCCCGTATGTTTGGTGTTGTAACTCCAACTCTTGCTATCTTCCATATGATAACCTAAGATATAATTTCGGACTATGATCGATTTATGACCTATTTTTCGTTTAAAGGATCGACTGAAATCCGAAAAAATAATTGAAAAATTATGGATGAATAGTACCCAAAAAAAACTTCGGAGTAATGTGTAGTCGAAGCAAAAGTAAAAAACATATGCTACTTCCATCCGAGAAGTGATAAAACTTAACACTCCAAAAGATAAGCGCGACTGATATAAAGCTTATCATAGAACTCGCCTCATTAGTGTAAGTTCAGGTAAACAGTGTTTTTCGCTTTTCCTTGAAAATCCCAAAAATGTCATATCTCCCATTCGTCTCAGGTCAGCAAAAAGCGAGAGAAGAGGAGAAAAGAAAGCGATAGGCTTTTTAGTGCTTCGCAGGATCCGCTCACAGATTGTCAAGGAAATAATTAGCTACATTTTCTAGTAATAATTTTCAAAACATACTAAGTCAGAAAATCCAACTTGCTATTACAGAGAATCATAACTGCAACATTACCGCCTGTATCTTTTGAGTGATTGCTTTTCTTCATTGTTGTAAACTGGAAAGCATAATTTGGAGTTAAATGAAGCACATTGTCTAATAATGAAATGTTCTTTTAGAATCCTCAAAGAAATCAACTGTTCATTGATAAAACATTGATTTCCTTACAAACTCATATCAGGGAATGATGTCAGTAAGGCACAGCAGGAATGATTGCATTATCTATAAACGAAATTTGTGGACAGACAAGCTCCTTAACTTACCTGTTTTCATTCATTGTGGAAAATGATTGTAGTTGGTCTAGCTTTCTTCTCAGATTTCTCAGTATTATTCTCTTAGAATTCATGTTTCTCTCCGTTCTATCACCTTAAAACTTTCGAAAAACTGAATCTAGTAGTGCTAAACATTTGGTCCTTACACAAAATGTCCATAATCGGAAATTCGTAATTTTGGAAACCTTTCATTAGTAGATCAATAGTAGATTATTTCATTAGTAGATCGTTTCATAATGGTAATTAGGAGATTAACATACCGGTCTCAAAGTTACCCAGGACGATAATCGTGAAATTAAATAGAGAGATAAAACTTCTCTGAAATTCACTTTCATCGAAACGAATTGTCAGAAAAAGCATCAGTCATTATTACTGCAATTGTCGCAGGAATTATCTATACGAAAGCTTCAAAAACAATCAAAATATCTTTTTGAATAAACAAACGGGGTGATATTTAAGTTGGCTTAGGCATATCTGTAAGAAAATTATGTGGACTTTATTACTTTAATCTTAACTTTGACAAATTAAAGCAATAAGCATTAAAGCAATAAGCAACATCTATGAATTGATGCTAATTCCGTAATTCGCTCACATTATTTACTGTATGAAGTAGAAGTACACAATTTTGGATACTGTGTAGTTGAAGATACCATCAGAAGGATGCACGTATATATGAGGTCAATTGTTAGTAAAAGGGAAAGTTGGGAAGTGCTATTCAGCTGTCTGTCAAGTAATGCAACTGCTAGAAATATCCGGGATTTCTCACTCATTCAATTTATATTCCTACTAGAAGAAGGCCAATTTTCAAAAGTCAGTGAAATTTTAAAGTTCTTGAATTGAGTGGTGATACAAAAGGAGGAGTGAAAAGAGAAGGAAATGAATTATTATAAGAAACTGACGAATGGCGACAGAATAGTTAGTACTAACAAGTATAAGAGGCCATTTCATTCATAATATCCAAAAGTCCTCTTCTCATTCCTCCTCTTCATGTAAACTCATTTTCAGATCCTCAAATAGTAATATATTTAGTTTCTCTTCTTCGAACAGAGCTTACCTTTACAACTGCATTGCATTCTTTTTTTATTCTTCTTTCTACAATTGTAAACTTGCTTTATGCAAGTTGAAGTACTTCTGAAAAGTGAAGGAAGTAGAAGCATCTGAGAGAAATATCGCATTGTCATTCTAACTAACCGTCGACTTTTCTTCTACAATAACAGAACTGTTCGTGATCTTTCTTTTTTTTTTGGGAGGGGATTTTGGAGTTCAGCCGTAATACAGTAGTTGACAAAAGGAGGAATAAAAAGCGGAGGAAATGGATGAAGCAGGAGACAGGAAATCGAACAACAGAGATAGAAGACCTACCTCAATTTCAGAGTATGATGCGCTATCGTTCATAGTCTTCCTGTTTTGAACACAGATGAAATTAACCTCATTGATTTGAGAATCAGTTAATATCAAAATATCTAAATGAAGAGAAAGAGGGAGAGAGAGAGAGAGAGAGAGAGGTAGGTTGGTAGTAATTAAATGTGTATTAGTGGA
>NW_018108320.1:62041-71616 GCF_000183805.2 Loa loa | reverse complement strand
AGAGAGAAGAGGAGGAGAGAGAGAGAGAGAGAGAGGTTGGTGATTAAATGTGATTAGTGGATGTGATGTGGGGAATAATGATACTATCCTAAAACCTGATACTGATAATCTCAGTGAAATTGCCTAACTAAACATAATAAAATGGTTGTCACTGTTATATATTTACTGTGCTTATCAATTTGATGTTTTGATGAGTTCATAATAGATCAATAAACAACAAAAAAAAAAAAAATAACATTAAAGAGAATGGTAATGAGGGGAGAGGTCAATTAAAGACTAGGAACTGAAATAAATTGTTAGTGTTAACTGACATATATCTAACCAGCATAATGCATTTTAGGGAGGCATTTGATGAAATGAAATGAAATGGAATGGAATAGAACAAAGGAGAATAGTTAACATACTTGCATTAAGAACTGCAGAGTATGAGGATAATGATAAGGTAGTGCTAAAGGTGTATTTATTTACCAAATGACGTTGAAATAAAATACCCATCCAGTAGTAGTCCAAGAACTAGTACAGGAACAGACGTAGTGGAGATAGGGACTGGAACAGGAGTAGAGCCTGGCCTGCAAGAAGTAGAATTTTGATTTCTCAAATTGACAGCTTTCAATCCGGGTGCATATGTCAGGTGAGAAATTCAAACGCATATACAAATTTTCATTTTTCTGAAGATAGGTCTCCTGAATTCTTTGTCCTCTTTTACCTTCTTTCGATATTGCTATCTACCAATCATTCAGAGTAGTTATTACCAATGCTGCTGCAAAATCGGAAAACAATTACCATTTCTGATTATTTTTAGGTTCTTGATGGTTTTCTGGTCAAAATATATTTTCATCCTGAAGGATCCTTTAAGACGTGGATGAAAACTTTTCAGGTATATTTGTAAAAATGATCGGGTAAGTTTGACATCATATTTGGCAGCTTCTCAAAGCTTAATGCCTTTTAGCGAAACCTTAAGTTTCGTGAAAGTGCATTTCCGGAGATGTCTCAAAATGAACTGATAGTAATTTCAAAATACAAACTTCCACATTTTGAATGTTTAATGATACTTACATCTGCCAGGCAAATGATTTCAACGTGAAAGTGAAGAACATCCAAAAACTATTACACTGCTTGTCCCAGTTGGTATCAACGCGGCGACTTTTATCACAGAAGAGGAATTGTCAAACCATCACGATCATTGTTCGTCATCTATCGATCTATAAATCAACAGCATCAGAAATCAGCATTTTAAACCATCTTTCATTGATACCGTCATAATTTGCTTTTTAATACATAGCTTATATTCTGAATACAATTCACTTCCGTCACTTATTCCATCTTAGCTTTAAAATAATTTCTTCGTCCTATTGACGAACGATCATTAGCTTAACGATCATTAGCGAAAACGATGAAGAGATTAATGAAAGCAAAAAAAAGCTACACTAAACTAAAGCGATGCGAGAGAGGACACATTTTTTTTAGACCTTCGAGAATGTCCTTTTCATGCAAGTCTATGAAATCAGCTGGGAAGTGCATTCAATCTCTAATCTACCATTTGAGGTATATAAACTTTAGAGGTGCAATCATGTCACCCTGTCACTTGTTCGAATTTAGCACTGATTCTAACTCTTAGCAAATCCTTTGTCAAACAGGAAATTAAATTTATCACTGGAGACTGATTCGACTAGAATTAGTTAACTCATATGTACTTATCCGCCTGCAAAACGAATACAAACAGCTGGTAAGAGGTTCATGAGATAACTGATCATTTACACCTGACACTTTGCTCACTTCTCAATTGCTACTTCAAAATTGAAACTTCAATTCATCACAGAACCACAAAAATGAGAGAAACTTTCAGCAAACTTAAGAAATTCATTGAACAGTATAGCAAGTTATTTTCCTTGTTACGCCATCAAAGGTTTCAATAATCCAGCCATAGCTAACATGTTAGCTATTTTTTCCCCGCTGTCTGAAATTTCCAGGAAATATATTCAATGGGATAACAATAAGATCGAAGATTATCCAGAAATTCTTCTGTAGAATTTCAAACCAACCTATTCTTGGATATTAATAAGCTTTCTTATTCCATACCGATTCATATTCAAAATATCACTTCTCGCCCTCTTTCTTCCTAGATGACCTGCTTTTTTTTTTTTTACATTTAAATACGTAAACGATGGCTTTGTATGTTCAACTATAAACGATTTTTTTCTTAACCAAATCAAACTTAGCAATAAAAATGAAAGCTATCAGTAAGCTTAAATTGAATAAACAGTAGAAGATAAATCGCCGTTCACTTCCAATCATTCAATTTCTCATTTCAAATGGCCTCTTCAGTGATTTATTTCACAACAACTATGTCCACAAAAATTTGAGAATAAAAGAAGAAAGAGAGAGAGAGAGAGAGAGAAGAATCTCACTTCTAAAAAAATTCAATCAATATTGCCGTGTTTTAACATTACGTTGCGGCGGGATTGTATCGTTCATGTTCATGCATTGATTTATCAAGATTTTGTTCAACCGAATAGAATGAGTTTACATTGTTGGGCGCAAATGGCACACACAAACATCTCATAATGATGGTACACAGATTTGAGAGCGTTTGCTGAGTGCACAACTCAGCTTCTAACATTGCAAACTATCGTGCCTATCTTCAGTGCTTTTTTTTTTTCTTCGGCACTTTTTGACACAAAGGATTATGCAAATAACTCTTTCTGAGTCTGCTAGTGGTTTACTTTCGTTCGTAGGTTTCCAAAAACTAGTTTTTACCTGCAAAAATATTTCTATTTTCCGACATACTCTTTATGCTCGATTAATTTATGCACATTTGAGCCGTTTGATCCGTTACAAAAAGTCTAAAAAATGGAATGAGAATGTTTAAAAGAGAAATGTTCCGTTTGAATTTTAGCAGTATTCAAGTAGATTGATATCCCAAACCGATGCAGTTTTAGGCTAAATAACTTTGGAAATAGTCACTTCGTGAAGATAATGTATTTGGTAAAAAACTGAAGTTTTTTTTATCTATTTCTACCTCTTCCAGAAATCTGAAAATTTTTGAAGTGATTTTTTCATTGTCAGTTAAGAATAACGTTATCAAATAGGAAAATAAACTTTCTTAGAAGTAAAACGGTAGTTGAAGAAATGAAAAAAAGCTGCAAATGCGGCATGCAATTGTTGAAAAATGATCCTTTGTTAGTCTTGGCTGCAGTTTGCATATATAAAGCCTCATGTGAACATCAGGCTCATCCATCTGTCATAGACAAGACAAGATGAGAATACTTACAATACTTCTTAGAATACTTCTTGCATCATATATGAGGTAAGAATACTTACATCATATGTGTTATCTTACGTTATTGTAGTGCAAGCGGAAGATGATCGGAATAAAACTGGGAATCTTAATAGGTCAAAATAAAATTATTGATGAACTGAAAAATATGGATCATAGATGGAATCACGAAAAGCCACCTGATGTTAACACTTTCATGATATGAAGTGATCAGCCATAAAGTATCGCAATGATTTAAAAATAAAGCTTGTTGGAATGATAGCACTCTATTTGGAACAAAAGAAAAGACTTGAGAAAGATACTGGAATGAAAAATTCCCATTTCAAAACAAAATTCGAATCAGTTCGACAATCACCAAGTTAGCAGTGCATACTGTTGTTTTTTTCGAAATGAATCAAGACGATAAAAAGCACATTGATATTCCAATATCGAAATTCTCGTAATTTGAAAGGATAATATTCCATGTTATCACTTTATTGCAGAGCAATATTGATGTCATTTCTCCTTATCAGTAAGTTTATCGTTTCATTTTTTTTTTTTGACCAGCAATTATCGTGATTAACATTATTCATCACGAGTAGTACCATAATTAAAACCATCATTACTATCATCACCATAATGATAACAACAGCCAATATAGAATGAGTTCAAAAAGCAAAAGAGTTCATTACCTGACTAACTTCTTTACTTTCTCGATAATTTCACTTCCTTGAACTTTTCACGATGTAATAAAGATTTCTATGGAAAACATCTAAACAATGAATTTTTCTAGCAGTTAGTTTTTCGAAAATTTTCTAAGAAACTTGTCCCACACTGCTTTCCTTCTTTTCCATTAGTGTTCTTGGGAAAAAAAAATATTGTCCAAGGCGCTTGTGGCCATAACAGAACAGGACCTTTATTTAATTTGTGTCTCACCTATTAAAAGCTTAAAAATTGATCCTATTTTGAAAGAAGCTTTAAAATTCACTGTCTCCGACCTTTTGGTCTACTTTTTCTTTTGCAAAAAAAAATCCTTTCTAACTGGATATATATATTTGAAAACAGTTGTGGATTTTCTAAAGGCAAACTTACATATACGAGACATTTTAGTTTAGTTTTTGTAGAATACAATTTTGAATATAAAACAATTTTGGATTGTATCGGACTAGATGGAGAGCGCGAAATGAATACCAGGCTACCGTTGCTTTTCCTGTTCTTTTTCTAAACGTCAAACGAAACGTACAAGTTATTAAATGAGTAAATTATAATAAGTTGTAAAGTGATGTCAAGATGACTTCTTGATAAGAATGTTTTAAACAGCCGAGGATGTTAGTAGCGAAATGGTCTGGGCCACATGCTTCGCAGAGTAGAAATCCTAGAATGCCTAAGATGTACTAATGAAGTTTCATTTGTGAGGAAAGCCTTCGTTTGGTCCATTTGGCTTTTAAATAAATTTTATCGGAAATAAATAAAATGAAGAATTTCAAAGTACCGCTGAAATTGCCTGATCGATCAAGAAAAAGCGGTGATGTATTTGCTTATAGCACATTCTAATAAAATACAACAAAAGTAGCATCGATGAATGTAGTGAAATGCAATGAGCCTAATATAAGTAATGACTTCTGGAGCCAGAATTATATGGATGTTGAAGAGAGAAATATATGGATAGTATACTAATCCCCAACTTCATTGTACAAGTAACATATTCCCAAAAGCTTTTCCTTAAGTGAAAGAAAGGAAGTATAAGCCAAGTGATATATACAAATTTCTCGATAGCTTAAGTCAGAAATATTTGGTTTGACGGAAAAATAATATGACGAGTTCTTGCTGAGTTGATCAAAATTCCCAGAATGAATGAAAGCATTTTTCAGGTTTTTTTTTCTTTTTTTTTTGGAAATTTCATCCTCTATGCTGAGAATTGATGCGTTATAGATGTAAGCGATAATTTAATATTCTGTTGAGGGAAATTGACATACAATCATTTTGGTAATATTGCAAGTGCAAGATGAGGTTGATGACATATATCAGAGGCATTAGCATACTTGCAGCTTAAAGGTATACAAAGGCGGATGGTAAAAGATTGGCTAAACAAACAGAGAAATAACTTAGCTATTTATTTATTCCCTTTGATCACTTTTATCAATATCAGAATAAAATTTTCGGAATAGAAAAAAAGTGCATAAAAAAGATTTATAACAGAATCGGAACATTTTAAATTATGTGAAGCAATTTACTGTTGCGTCATTTATTGCAGCATGAATAAAACATGAAGCTTTCCGAAGGCTCTATTGAATAATATATTCAAAATCGATGAAATGCGCATCCCAAGTAAATTTGGGAGTGGAAAGAAAGAGTTTAATTTAAATTAGAAATTATTTCTAATTAACATAATACATATATAATGTTTCTTTCAAGACTAGGCACTCATTTCGCAATTCAATGATGACATTTTTTAATGCGAAGTCAATTATTTAAAAGGCTTGGGATTATTAAACTTTATTTTTGAAATTAATTAGGGCAAGCAATTTTATACTGAAAAGCTTAAGTGCGAAATAGCAGGCTAAATTTACTAGCAACAATCCACAGCAAGAACTAATTTTTTTATATTTGAACTGATTTTTGATGCAAAGAAATAATGAAATACCAGAAGTTTAATTTTTTTTAGTGAAAAAAATCACCGCATCTCGTATGAAACAAATTACTGAAAAAATCATTGTTGAAAAAAAAGCAATATGATAAAATCCAAGCCTGATAATGAGGAAATTATAAATAAACCTTTTTAATGATGATCTCAATCGTACATCATTTTTAAAGGATAAGATGAATTTGCAAGCAATATCGAATGGGGAACTTTTTAACATTGATATGTATTTCTTTGCGTTAGGAGCTACATGTTCATTTCTGGGTCAAGACTAATGACCTCTGTAAGTTACACATAAAATTATCATAAATGAATGAATTTTTTTTTTGTTCTAAATGTCGAAATATGGTTATTGAAGGTCATTGCCCTATTCTGAAGAAACTTGAAATGAACGAAAACAAACTCAAAATTTGATTACAAAGGAATACTGTTCATAGAAAATTGCAAAACTTTGCCAACTTTTCGAACAAAACTGTAGCTGTTTTGAATTTATCCTTCAGAACAAATAAATTCTAGAGCTAAAATGAAGGAAAGCAAGCACAGTAGGGAGAAAAGTTGACACCTCTCCAGTAATTTCGTTTTTATTTGTTTGTGTTTCTTCTTCACAAAGATGTAAATAGCTGAATCTCTGGAGATATTCTATTTCAGAATATTCTGGTATCGTGCGGTTTTTCCTGATGGCGATACCAGATGTCGATCAGGAACAGTGACTAAGTGATGTTATTCTATTGAAGAAGGAAAGAAAAACCTTTGAGAAATGAAAAAATAAAATTAAATTAATTAGAAATACTGGTTACACCAAGCAAATGGATGAAGTTGGAGGAAGGAAAAAGAGAAATGATTAATCGGACTTGGGAGTGCATAAATGTGTGACACACAAAATAAAATTTCAGAAATACGCTCTTAGAAAATCCCATGTGGGAAAACGGAAATTTGGGAAAAGTCCTGCAAGATATCGTAATGAGTCGCATATGTACGCCAATAATTTCCAATTTTTGCAAGCGCAGGACTTTTCATAATAATGGTGTGAACATTTCCAATTACATTTTCCTTAATCTTGAGCTCTTGTGTATGCTTTATTCGTTACTGGAGAATATTTTCAATCAAACGGCTTATTCTATTTCCTGTAACCCATGCTATGCTGGATTATAAATATCCCGAAATCATTTATTCGTGGATTCTCGATAGTTCCTCCACTTACAATGACTTGATTAATGCGAAAATCCATGAACTTTACGAATTGAATTTTATTTAGCAATGGTTATTTAGTGAAAATTTGCTTCTCACTCTCGTAAAGTGTTATTGTGATTTATCTTCAAGCTTTTCCTGATGTTCCCACAATCCGAAATGTAAACAGAGATCCGACAGATAGCATAAAATATTTGAAACGAGCAAATCAGAATGGCTCGCTATCTGCTATAAATGAATTGTTTATATATTTTTAATACACAGTGAGTGCTATCATCTCTTATTTCATCCTATAGGTCAACATTTTCCGGAAAGTCGGAGTGAACTAAGTGAGGAAGAGTCTCCTGCATGCCTCTGTATGACTATCTACCATCGACGGCTTCAATACCTTTACACTATTCATTTTGCAAATTTATTTCTCCTTATACTACTCTACTCCGATACTACCATACGAATGCAGGTAAAACTACTTTTACATCATCACCTCGCACTCTTTCAATTTTACCTCATCTATTTACTTTCTTCCTGTTTTACCATACCATACTCCCATATCACATTAGCATTCTTATTACATATCCATTTACGGGTTGTGACAATTTTTCTAACTTTGACATTGAAGTAAGTAGCATGATTTAACTGATAAACAACAATGTTTTTGAATAGCATTATTGATTACTTTGTCATTTGGTCTGCAAATTGCAACAAAATTATGCATCTAAATAGTAGTGATACAACGCCAAGCTGTATTGCTGAAAAATGTTGAATTTTTTCAAAGATGCTGAAATGTGACAAAAACAGCGTGATGCATACTCGGATAAGACGACAATCTACGGAAGTGAAACGACCAACAGTTGAGCACTCGCAACTGTTATCACTACCATCCGCTGGAAATCACGACCAATGGATTGTGCACGTTGGACAGGATACCATTATTCCTGTAACAAAATTTTCTCTCGCAAAACGAAGACTAATGTTCAAAATTATGCAGTATAAAAATTAAAGTTTCAAAGTTTTGATAATTTAATGTTTCAAATTAAAAAGATTGGACTATTTAAATTTCAGAAGATTGTTTTCGAAACATCCTGTAAGCGTATTTATCGTCACTGTGCCGAAACTGGCCGCAAATTAATGGCTTTTCAAGGACCACCCGGTCGACCAGGACCACAAGGTGTTCCTGGACCTCCCGGTACCGTCCTTCCCAAATCTTTGACTAAAATAAAACTTCACAAAGTCAAAACGATACTATTACTTTTTATAAACTTGTCAATTCATTTATGAGAACATCAAAATATCGTACATAACCAATCTTTTAGACTTTTGATAGCCTTAAAGAAGTAAGAGAAATAATTAATGGTTTGTACGTTTTTCAGGGAAAAAAGGTCAACAGGGTAAAGTTGGTCCAACTGGATTGGTTGGTAATATCGGTGAGGAAGGAGAGCCAGGCATTAATGGTTAAACCTAAAAATTGAAAAAATTTTTGCAATTGAATATTTTGATATATTAAAACTTTCAAAGATTCATATTAGTAGCTTGATAAGGAAGATAAGCCACTGGCTAACCAAATTACTTCTACTTGGAAGGTCAAGTATGTTTGGATGCTGTTGAAGACTATCGATGTTTTTTTTTCGAATCACTTTCACATCTAAATTATGATTTTCATTACCAGAAGGATAAGAAGTACGTGTTAGATGAAGGTTAATTGTTGGAATTTCAGGTCGATGTAACTGCTCATTGCCGGATCTGTATTTGCAACAGATGATTGTATCCGGTTCACCCATTATTCGGGACGAGGAACAAACTGCACCAGTACCGGTGCTTGTTATGAAAGAGATTGAGGCATGTTATGAGCGGAAATCTTTTTTTTTGATTTTTTTTCTTTTTTATAAAGAAAATGAGGCATGTTTTGAGCGAAATTTTTCGTCCTGGATAAGCCTTTTTTTCCATCAAGTAAATGAAAAAAAAAGAAAAAGTAGGTAAAAGAGTGTATTTATTTTATTGAAAAATTCTTAAAGTCTAAACAAGATAATAAAGGTGAAACGCTAAAGATTATTGGAAGAGAAATACAATTAAGAAATAAAAAAGCGATTACAATCGAGAATTTTCAATTAAAAGATTTAAAAACATGGAAAAAAATAATAAAAGAGTGAATGAATTTTGCTTAAAACATATTAATTTAATTGATAACATTTTGGCAGGTGACAAAGTTGATACCTTTTAAATTGACTACAACTTCATGGCATGTGAGAAAAACGGATTTATCGAAGATGCCTATTCTATTCAAATTAACATCAGTAACGAAAATTACATCAAGAATGTTGAAAAAACCGACAGCTGTTACTTCATCGTCAATAACTTTGCCAGGTTGATAATGATAATAAGTATTGCAATGTCAAAATATTTTGAGTCTACAGTGCCAACGATATTTCTTCCACATGATACAACGTGTAGTATTGAAAGATAAAAGATTCTCTCTCTCCCTCTCTCTCTCCC
>NW_018108320.1:41058-62018 GCF_000183805.2 Loa loa | reverse complement strand
CAATTCCTTTGAAAAGGACTATTACTTTTATCATTCGGATAAGTGATAAACTAACAACTGATAATGTTCTTTTCCTTTTTTAAATTACTTTAAAAGAAAGTATTACTTTTATCATATGTACTGTTATATTTTGATAAATGATAATTTACAATTATTTAACACACCTATATCAGTATATGGAATGTATTACATCCATCAATATATATGCAAAGGATATGACACTATGCAATAAAAAAAAAAAACGTCTCATACTTTTACAACCGTATCTTTCTTTTACAATCGTATCTTTTTATTTTGTTACAAATTGATGAGTATAAAAATCAATGATACAGTAATATGATAGATGTGGGATGAGAGCATATATATATATGTATATGCTAATTATATTACTAGTGTTCATTAGTTCACCCTACTATCTCTAGTGTTAACAGTATCATTGTCACCATTAGCTATATTATCTGGTATTCCCGTGGGTATTAAATGGTTAGCTTTAGCTTAAAAGGTTAAATAAAAATATAACAAATATTTCATTGACATATTTATATATTATCTTCCTTTTTTTTCTGCATTTATACTTTGCTCTGCTAGCTATTTACCTGTTAGGAGTTAGAAATCATTTACCTGTTAGGAGTTAGAAATCATTTACCTGTTAGATATTAGAAATCATTTACCTGTTAGATGTTAGAAATCACTTACTTGTTGGATATTAGAAATCATTTGCCTGTTAAATGTTAGAAATCATTTACTTGTTAGATATTAGAAATCATTTACCTGTTCAGAAATCATTTACTTGTTAGATGTTAGAAATCATTTACCTGTTAAATGTTAGAAATCATTTACCTGTTAGATATCAGAAATCATTTACTTGTTAGATGTTAGAAATCATTTACCTGTTAGATATGGTCTTTTTCTTTCCATTTCCTCTCCAATTTTTTTACAATTTTTTTTTTTTTTAACTACATTTTTTAATAATTTCAGTTTTCATTTTAGTATTCTTTTTGTTATAATCATAATGAAATTAAAATGAAAAGAATAAATAAAAAAAAAAACTATTTTGAAAAAGGAATTGAAAGAAAATTTGAATAAAATGAATGAAAGATTATCGATAATGGAAAGAAAGCGGAAATGATTTAAACGAAAGCGCTAAAGTTTATTTAGCTTTAATGACAGAAATAGCTAACAAGAAGTTAGTTGTTAGAAAATAAAGTAAAAGGCTTATTGGCTATCAAATCCTATCATCATCCTTTTCATCATCTCTCTCTCTCTCTCTCCTCTCTCTCTCCTCCCTCTCTCTCTCTCTTTCTCTCTCTCTTATTTCATCTTCTTTATCTGTTGGGTCTTGACTTTTAATCCTTAATCAAAAGCCTCCTTAAAATTATGTGATATAAATTAATTATAGAGGTGTAAATGAGTTTATTTCGAAAGAGTTTCAGAGGATTATGCAACAATAAGAGGGGATTTCATTGGAGATTCCACAACAATTGAGCCATATGCTGGCCCGCCGACATTTGGCTATAACAAAAGAGGTCTGAAATGCAATAATTCATTATCATACGAGAATACTATCACTTCTTAAAATAGCTTATCAAAACTGTCAAGTCAAGGGACATTATCAGAAGTATTAATTTGTCTTTTATAATATTGAAAGATAGATAGCCTAGGGATTTTTTGAAAAGTTTAGAAAGAGAATCTAATATATTTAGTTTCTTCCTCCGAAAAACCAATCAATAATCGCACCATTCAGCGCTATATTTTATCATTTCCTTATCTTTTCCAAATTGAATTAATATTGTCAAATTTATTCTTTTTTTCTAATTTTTGGAGCGATTTTGATTTTTCAATTATCAGTTTGCCTTCTGAATGCTGTCGGTATTCCGGTACTTCATGCTGAATCACAGTATAGTGCGGTTGGATCATGGATGCGCGATAATTTACCTTACAATCAAGAAATGGCGGAACGACGATGGGTAACTGATGATTACGCTTCACCGGTGCTCTACGAATATGAAAATGAAAGACAACTGATGAATAAAAAACAAAAAATCAAGTATCGATATTGAACTCATCTTATTTGTATTCGCCCTATGGACAAAATTAATGCATTGCTCTTATTAGTAATCATTAATTAAATTATAATTTGTTTTTTCTAAAATTAGATTATAATTTGTTAGGAGTTAATTATGATTGAATTATAATTTTGTTTTTATAATTTAAATTAGGTCTTCCCAATGTGTGTTTTTTCGTAAGTATCAAGTAGATCAGATAACTGTAATTTCCAGACGGAAATTTTTCGTATATGAAATGCTTATTGGTAACCACCTTATTAGGTTTGAACGTAGATATTTTTACAGTTCCATGATTTGTTATTGGAAATAGATTCCGGTTACTTCCTCTGTAATTTGGGATTTATCTATATGATAGTGGTTTCCATTGAAAGCCATAATCTTTCTGCTTTTAACTTGAAAAAACTTTTCGCATTATTCATATTTTATCATCAAAATTTTTAACATTTAGATATTATATAGACTACTTGGCATCTGGTACAGGTAATATCATTTATAATGGTTCATATTACTATCATCGGCACAGCTCAAGTATGCTAGTTAAGTATGACTTAGAATCAACTGATGAGACGCAAATGGATTTGGGTGATATTTCACATCTAGACTGTTCAAGAAAACCGGACCATACTTTTGAGGTATGCCTGTCTCAACAATCAAACTAACATTTCCTCGTGATAGTTTCTAGAGTTTAAAAAAAATATAGAAGAACTGCCTCCTTTTTCCAAAATTTTTCTCGAAATATCGACCAGATGTACAAATAGAAAAATTTGAAGAACCATTTCTCAAGCATTACAAATCAAGTTGCTTAATTAAAAAAAGTATCAAATTGTCAACCGATGGTGCATCATTTGTCATGCATGACGAAATCAAGCATAATGGACTGGCTAGGACCGTTTGTTCTTCCAAATTCTGGTAGATCACTAAATTCAATTTTATCATTTATCAGTTTTTGGCCAACTACTTATCAACTGTTCATATTATTATTGCTTATGACATCAATCTTAAGAAGTGCAATGAAGCGGAACGTGACGTATGGTTGTATAACCGTCCTCATAATTACGTTGATTATTCTGCTGATGAGAATGGACTTTGGGCAGTTTATGTACGATCTGGCATGCAACATATTACTGTCAGTAAAATTGAACCAGTAAGTATATTGGCATTGAATTCTTTGGTCATTTATTATGGCTACTTTCCGCTTATAAGTACCATTCTTGAATTTCATCCTCTTGGTACTTAAACCACCATGACCAGTGATAGCCTGATCTTCAGTGACACATAGTACTTAATGGAAATATATGTAGAAACTTTCTTCTATCCCTCAAAATTATAGATTGCAAACTATCTGTAATCTTTATATTGAACTTCCTTTGTCACTTAATTAATTACTGCAGAAGAAACTATACGTGCATGTCTCGACGGCGTCTAAATTATCAGTTGCAAATATGTAGCAAGTGATGACTTATTCCGGATCTTATTCAGGATATGCAAGTAGTTCGAACATGGGACATTTATGAATTGAATGCAACAAGTGTAGCTGAGACATTCATCATGTGTGGAATATTGTATGGATTAAAAAGTGCCACAGATCGAGACACTGTTGTCGATTTTGCCTATGACTTATTTAAGTAAGCCAATTTGGATCATTAATTTCGCGGAAATGAGTGGGAAAAAAAATCGGCGTGTTTTGTTTCAATTTACCCTTCATCTAATGAGCTTTTAATTATAAGAATGATCAGTTATCGATTAATTGGAAACATTGAATTATTATTTCTTTTAACAGGTTACTTCACTATCCAAGTGAACTGGAAATAGACGTTCTATTAAGATTTCGATTTTTGCAAAACAAAAATATTTAGATACAGGGATTTTAAAAGTAATTCTTTTCAGGAATGAAACAATCGATATAAACGTTAAGTGGTACAATCCGTACGGTGGCTTGACCATGTTGCATTACAATCCGGTTGATGGACGTTTATATTTCTTCGATTCAAAGCGATTACTGAGTGTAAATGTCCGCGTAGAAGGTCAAACGGATCAATTTAAATTTTCGGATTTTGACTAATTATTCTTTGTATATCATATAAGACACCAACTCATAATATACCAATTTCCCTCACTTTTGAATTAGGGTTATCGTCGAATGTATACTAATAATACCAGTGATTATTTTATAGGGAATATTAAGAATAGGATAGAAGCTAGAGATGGTAGACTGAAATTTATCAGATATTTCTTCATGTTGAAGCTTTTGGTGAATAAAATGAAGTAGAGATCGGATAAACTGGCAAATTATTGGAGAAATGCTCATATTTTAGTTCGTGGTAGTACTGTATAATTATGAGCAGCGCCAATCATCCAATCAATTGATAATGGCGTTTAAACGTGTCAAATCTTTCTGAACAAGCAAAGTGCATGAACATTACAGTGAAATGATGACTGTGTCTTCTATTCTTCATTGAAATTCTCATTTGAAACTCTCAAAGAAAGTGCTATGAAGCAAACTTCCTAAAATTTCAATTCTATAGAAAAAAAAAGACTTCGGATAATGTTTACATCTAAAAGGTTAAAGGTAAAAACTAATCATTCGAACTATTTTTATTCAAATTATTTTCTCTTTGTTTGGACCTACATATCCTCCACAGGTATGAATCGTTTTCATTGAAGTCAAAAAAGGACAGGTATTTTGTCTGTTTCTTTTCTTTTTAAATAATTGATTTGGAAATGAATGATTTGATACACAATACATTTCTTTCACTATTCATACGAAAGCGCAGGATTCTAAAAATTTTTTAGGAAGTAAAGGTCAGCAAGGAACTACCTAACCAAAGAGTGAAAGCCAACAAGAAGCTATCTAACCAAGGGGTGAAATCAAAAGTCAGCAAAAAGCTACTTGACTAAAGAGACCAAAATTTTTTCTAAAATATCGATATTTTTTAGCTTCCCACTGTTTGTCTTGTTTGCCTTGCTTTCCATTGTTTGCCTTGTTTGCCTTATTTGTTATCAAGTACTTGCCTTGTTTGCCTTGCTTTCTATTTTTTGTCTTGTTTACAAATTTTATTTCAAACTCATCTTCAAGAGACTGATATTTTTTGTTTCCCATTACTTTTTTTCTGTTTATTTCCTTTCGCATTTGCTGTTTGATTTCTCCCATAGCTTTTTACAAAACTGAACTGAACCCAGACCAGAATTCAACTCCCGTTTTTCTGTTCGGTCATCAGAGATTATTCTCGTTATCATTTCTGCGGGAAAAAGAAAAGGATCTATTTGCTTCTTGAAGTAATATGACAGGAGAAAGTTACCAATCATATATATCATACAAGAACAATATGACTCAAAGATATTGATGTTTTTGACAGCATGGAGTAATAAGAGATTAGAATTTCCTATTCAGAAATTCAACTAATGATCGATGAATGATAACACGCTAACTACTAGCATCCTCAGTTTCCTCGTTTCAAACATCGACACAGATGGGTTATCTGGTTTCTCGAAAATTTTCTTTTTTACTAGTTAAAGTGAAATTCAAAGAGTTGCAAATTTTAATTTAATGCAATGGTACTCGCAAGAGCTAAATTACTTTGGGTGTAAGTGTAAGATGAGAATTATGAGCATCAGACTGTTCCTTTGAAAGTGCAAATTAGGACCAATATATGGGGGTTATGAAAAAAGAAATAAATCAGTTAACACCGCCTCGCACTCATATGAGTGACAAGAACGCTGGTGTGAGAAATTTGTTTCTCTCTTTGCTTTCAGTATTTTCCACTCCTCAAACTTCTTGTGTTCCTCTGCAAATTTCCAAATATTCCCACCCTGATTATCCGCCGTTAGAATGTCAAAGTTTTTTTTTTTAAATTAAAGTTTCATCTTAATAATTCAGCATTCCTCACCTAAGAACTTTTTCTAGTCCCAGTTAACTGCAATAAGGTCAGTTATGTATTACTTGAATCCTTAATCCTTAATTGTATCACAGTTTACTTCACGAGATTGATTTTATTTAACTCTTTAAATTCATTTTAATTCACTGATCTTTACCATACAGTTTGAGAAGGAAAACAAATCTCAACTTTTTAAAGAAAAATGAATTTTTCATTGATTCCCCTCATTCGCTAACTTCCTAAGACATTTTTCCTTTGTTTTGCAGGAGGACTTCTGTCCGAAACGACCTCCAAGAAAAAAATGAAGTTATCAGAGATGTTATAGTACGGTTGACTCTTGTTTTTATTGTTGTTGTCGTGGGAACATTTTTCACATTTTCCTTTTCAATTATTGTAATAATTCACGTTGATAATTGGATTTCAAATTCGAATGTTTCGATGAACTTCCAAGAATTATTAGTAAAATCATTTTTCGTACATTTTTCACTTCCTTCTAAGATTTGTTCATCAATAAATGATGATGTAAATATTATTAAATAGCAAAGTACCTTTTTGGAATGCAAAAATACTCAGTTCATTTATAATAAATTGTTTTTCCGAAATTTTATTCATTTTATAAAAAACTTTTCAGAATTATTTCCACCCTTCCAAATGTCATGTCTCCTTTAATAAATTCATTGTTATTTCATTGGCATTGTGTTCTTCATTTTTACCCCTCAAATATTATCTCACGATTCTCATATTTCATTCGAATTTATTTCCTCCAAATATTTACCTATTCAATTCCCGTGCATATGTAGGGGAGAAACGGGGAGAAACTTTTGAAGGAATAACGCAATGAGACATGGGTAAAAAAGAAGAGGGATAGAATTTCGACAAGAATACGTTAGAAGAAAATTCTTCATTGGGAAATCCCACCTATTTTTAACCTCTCCGTACCCACTACACTAGTTTTTCTTACATTTAAATTTAAAGACTCAGATGTCCGGACCATGTTTTCCACCAGAGGGTCTTTCCGGGCTGTGAATAGAGTATGTGGATGTATATGTGAAGTTGAAGGACAGTTTAGTGATTATTTCTTTTCTGTCGCGGTCAGTTAGCTAACCGGGTGTAGACCTCCCAAAGGAACCACAGGAAGGTTTGAAAACTAAAAATATCTTGAAATTTCTTTGAAATTCTTCTGCAGTGCAAATCGCTGCAAATGTTTTGTTGGTACTGTTCCTAGTTGGAGTACCGTTGTTACAGAGCTGTAGGTGGTATTGCTATACAGGTGTGAAATCTTTTATCGGGAAGATGGCTTTCATGCAACAGGTCAGTTTTTTCGCTTGCTTACTTCGCTCTTCCATTTTTTATCAGTTTTCTACTTGTTTACTTTTTTTTTTCATTTATTTACTTTCTGTACCGATAACTTGCCTTTTATATCTTGAAATAAAATGGACATACGTCTCCGGTAGGATTTCCTGTGCCAGACAGATCTTAACTGAAGGATCAGAGAAAGTGTGTCCACGGACAAGATGGGCTCGCTAGCCTCCCGACAATCATCCTAGGAGAAGTGCAACTCTAACTCCAGTTTCTTAACTACATTTTAGCCACAGTGTTCAACTAGCTGAGTTCGGAAAGGTAACTGTTACTTGCCGAAGTTGATGTCTGACATGTAGGTGGAAGCGTGCATGTAACTAAGAAACTATAAAGCAAACTTATTTTTTATCACTGTTGACTTTTCTTTTGTTGTCGACACTGTCATTTATGTAAAAAAGTGTATCGAGGTGACATCTTACTGATCTTTCTTTTGGTTTTGTAATAAAAATTTAAGCCTGAGATTATTAGTAGTTTTCTTATCCAGTAAACACATCTGACTAAATGATGATATATTTAAGGTTGAAAACATAGCATGTGTGGGCGCTGGATATGTTGGTGGGCCAACGTGTGCCATGATCGCCTATAAATGTCCGGAAATACGGGTCACTGTTGTGGACATGAACGCGGAAAAGATTAAACAATGGAACTCGGATCATTTACCTATTTTTGAAGTTTCCTTTCCATCAATTGTTTTATCATCCTTTTAAAACACTTTCTAAATTATCGCTGGGTTGTTTTCTAATTTCTGATTTCCAAAATTAAAATTTTCCTTTATAATTTTCCAGTACATAATTTACAAACGTCCTTTGTAGCCAGGTCTTGATGAAATTGTAAAATCATGTCGCGGAAAGAATCTTTTTTCTCCGACGATGTATCGTCAGCAATACGAAGTGCACAACTTATTTTTATGTCCGTTAATACACCAACAAAAACATATGGAAGAGGAAAAGTCAGCATCAAATTTATTCAGAAATTTAGGTTCCGTCTGAAAATTAGTGATTTCTTGGCAATCAGTGAATTTCTTAGCAATGTTATCAGTTCTGTTAATAAAGAATAGTATAATATGTGGTACGGAAATTCTTTTCAACACTTAGTTATGCCATGGTGTGTTTTTGTCAAATACGATGAAGTTTTTTCTTTTCAAATTGTACCCAGATAAAGAAATGAAGTAATGGGTAGAAAAACCATACATACCTAAAGTGTTCATCGACAGGAATCATAACGCTGTCAATTTCAGGGTATGGCACCCGATCTGAAATATGTCGAGTCTGTTTCGCGTGCCATAGCAGAACATTCCCGCGGTCCGAAAATTGTTGTTGAAAAAAGCACGGTGCCTGTAAAAGCTGCTGAAAGCATCACTGCTATATTGAATGAAGCACAGAAAAAAAATCCTCAACTTTCTTTCCAAGTAACGATAAATTTTGATTGTTTTGCTTGAAAAGCATTATTATAAAGTGGAGAAGGAACGAATTAGCATATCCAGGTTCTCATTCCTGCGAACAGCCATGTTTTCCTCCCTGCTTTGCATGCCACCATCTAGATTTTACAACGTAGAAAACTGACGTATTCTTCTATGTTCTGGTTCCATTCTTAAAAGTTCAGGTATTATCGAATCCAGAATTTTTATCAGAGGGAACAGCAGTAAATGATCTGTCAAATCCAGATCGTGTTTTGATAGGCGGCGAAAGTTCTCCGGATGGTTTGGCAGCTATGGCTCAATTGATACAAATTTACGAGCATTGGGTTCCACGAGAAAGAATTATAACTACTAATACTTGGTCTTCAGAGCTGTCGAAATTGGCAAGCGCTTTGTGTCGCATTTTTCGGATTAAGAATTAATTAATTTTTCAATATGATGAGTAGTATATTTGTTTTGCGAAATTTTTGAGGCATGAATCACGAAATCTTCCATTTTCATGCAAGTAATTTTGGCTTAGCGAAACAGCATACTGTGGTTAAGTGTATATTCTTATCTTGACAAAATGTTTAGTACTAGTGTTTAAGTCATCAACTAGGTAGTTCAACTGAGTAATTAAATTGATGCTTAATTCAGCAACTAAGAGTTGAAGCACTTGGATACCACTCGTTTTCGGTTTTTAGGCAGCGAATGCATTCCTTGCCCAGCGAATATCAAGCATAAATGCAATATCTGCCATCTGTGAAGCAACTGGTGCTGATATACGTGAAGTTTCTTATGCAGTTGGTCGAGATACTCGTATTGGCAATCAGTTTCTACAAGCCAGTGTTGGTTAGTTAACTAAAATGTTTGTCTTGAAATAACTGGAAAGAAAGAGTTTTATTTTTTCTCCTAGTTGTGTAAAAATGAATTTTCTAGGCTTTGGAGGTAGCTGTTTTCAGAAAGATGTTTTAAGCCTTGTTTATCTCGCCGGATCTTTGAATCTTCATAAAGTAGCTGATTATTGGTTGCAAGTAAGTCGAATAGGGAAGTTCTTGTTTTTGAATATCTAGCAACTGAAAGCATAAAGTAAATAAAATGATTAGTATGCCGTTTTATGTAACTTTCTTTTTAATTGAGTTTCGAGACGTAGGTCTCGGAACTCATTGAAATGACAAATTTCCAACCTCAATTTCGAAATCTCAATCTTATGCTCTTTCTAGTTCTCACGCGTATTTGAAAGAAAAAGTGAAATAATGAACTACAGAGTTGAAAATTAAATCTAAAAATAAGTGCGATTCATAGGTTGTTGAAATCAATAATTGGCAACGGAGACGTTTTGCTGATAAAATTATTTCTGAAATGTTTGATACAGTATCAAATAAAAGAATCGCTGTATTTGGCTTTGCTTTCAAGAAAAATACTGCTGATACGAGGTTTTTACATTCAGTTACATATAAAATCTTTGAGTTCATGAAAATGATCTATGAATTCTGTAGGTTTCGTTTACAGTTCAAAGAAAAATGTGCAGATCTTCATTGGTGCAGATCCTCATTTCTTATTTTATTATGCTTTGGTTTACCTTTTTAGACTTTTATCGATAACTATTGTGGGATACTGAGCACAATGCAGTGTGCTTAAAAATAAAACTGGATTATTTCATCCACTCGATTAATTTAATTAGTTCTATTATTGTATCAAAATCTAATTAATTTTCTTAGAGAATCCTCAGCTATTCACATAGTAAAGTATTTGCTTGATGAAGATGCAAAATTGGTTGTATACGATCCAAAGGTACCAGAATCGCAAATGCGTTATGAACTAAATCAGATTTCCTCCAAAGAAACTGGTATACACCGCATATTTATTTATTGCCCCTGTTTATTTCCTTATTTTTGAATTCATTTCATGCAAGAAAATAATTTGCTTAGTGGTCTACAAATCTTATATTTTATATTCACCCACAAAAATAACCTTCAATTTCAAGATTTCTTTATGACAAAAAATATAGCTTGGGAAAATAATATAGTTACAATGAACCTCATTTTATGTTTCTGCTCATGATTTTCAGGCGTTGGAGGATTTTTTTTGGATTAGAAATGGTAAAGAACTTATTATAAGAAGGAACAGTTCACACTAAACAAAGAAATAATTTAGGGGTTTTTTTCCAGTTGATAAAATGTTGACATTCTCGAAGGATCCATACGAAGCGGCGAGAAATTCACATGCTATAGTTGTGCTTACAGAATGGGACGAGTTCAAAGTAAGTCTTTTTGTTTTCTAGGATGGTAATGGGTCTTTTTATGACTTTTATAGTTTTTTCTGTCCCTTTTTGGCTTTCATTATCTATTATTTGTCATCGCTATATGGTTCCTTACTTTGTGTTGGCATAATGATGAGTCTTACTAAGCAAGAATTACAGCTGGTAACTTCCAAAAATCTCTACATATGTATTTTAAGTACTATATGGTTTGTCGAGTAAAGAATTGGCAGCGAAATACTTGATAAATTTCTGATGTTGAATTCTATAATAATGCAAAGAAGACGGTTTTTCAAAGTCGGGCGTTATTAAGGCACGGAATTTCCAGAATTACGACTACAGATATATTTTCAACTCAATGGCGCAACCGGCATCAGTGTTTGATGGTCGGCTCATTCTAGATCATAACAAATTGCGCGAGATTGGTTTCCACGTATCTGCAATTGGAATCGCCTCATCGCAGCCGTGCAAAAACTGCTACAAATAGGTCTTCTTCATGGTTACATCATCGTGTTCATCATAACATAAATATTTTAAATGCTTCTTGCGGCTGACGTGATACATGAGCAAGAGGTAATTTCATTTCGTAATTTTTTAACGTTGTGAAGTTTCCAAATTCATTACCCATTGCTATTTGATTATGTTACCTATTCTAGTTCACTTTAATTTACTTCTGCTTATCAGATGGGATGAATTATTCGTTGCATTATTGAAAATAATGAGAATAGAAGCTTTGGGGACAATAAAGAAGCTAAATCTAGAAATTCCAATGAGGAAAATATGGAAATAATTTGAAATTGAAAGAGAAAAATAGAAACGACTGGAAGTGTCCGTTGTAGATGCAACGAAATAGATGGTGAAACGAAAACGAAAACGTTGTAGATGGTGAAATTTTTACTCTTTTTCAACACTAATTTCAGTATTTTTTTTTCATTTTCATTCTCATTCCTATATTATTCATTGATTGTGCCTTATTTGGAATGATGCAGACTAAGACAAGTATAAAAACTTTCGTAAAGGTGAAAGAAAACCTGGTCCTGTACCAATCTATCCCGATGAACTTAATAAACCGTCATTTGTATTAGTACAGTTTCTTGTTATAAAAGCGTTTCAAAATAATCAGCGGAGGACTTATTTTAAAAGCTGGACTGTTTAAGTTGGAAAATATCTCCTGTACAAGCAGATATTATCAATGTTTAATAAACTAATACGTTGAAAGTTTTGATCAAAGTTCATTTATAAATTAACGGTTTATTATTTTTGAACCTTGTGATCTCTGCTACAAATGAAAAAGCTGGTATGGTTCCTGGTCAAGAAAAGGATGGGAACCATTTTATTAAGTTTTAAACTAATGGTACAAAAAGAGCAAGAGTACCGGCAGCAGATTCGATTGTACTTCCCAAGTGTCGGGTGAAAAGTTTATATTAAACAATTTTATGTACTTATTACGAACAAATAGTTAAATATTTTTGTCAGATTGAATGAAGTAGAATTTCACTTCAACTGAAAGAAACAAAATGAGTTATCGTTTACAACCAATCTGGACCCGGAGGATTGACAGGGTGAGAGTTTTTTGATGACTTGGCAATAATTGGTTAGTTGAACTCAGGAGATATGATCTTCAGAAGAAAAAAGTATGCTAAGCAACACTGGCGGCAATTTACAGATGAAATGGTTGACTGGCTTGAGAGATAATACAAGGTACATTGCAACTAATTTCATCGTCCAGAAGATCCATTTTCGTAATATTTCTCTCCTAAATGAAGTGATCGCAGGAGCTGGTGAATTGCTGATTTCGTCTTTTTTTTTTTTTTTTGCTTTACTATTACCAGTGAATTCAATCTTCCTAAAGGCAGCAAACGATCGAAGTTGTGCATTTGTGTGAAGGATGTGGAATGAAGTTCGCTTGCAAAGCGGAAAGGTTGACATAAGTCACCAAGATTTGAAGTTTCACAGCCGGCAAAATCGTAATAGCTCAATTTCCACTCAAATTTGGCAGTATCTGAATGGTTCAAGCTTTGTGCACATGTAAACACCACCAATACTCTCTCCTCTATCAGAATTAGCACAAGTTTTTCAGTTTGGCTTTTTTATGCAGTACACGAATTGTACTTAATATTTTGCGTATCTTACCAAAAAACATACTCCATGTTTCCCTGTTCTAGTAGCTATGTTATTACTTGTCTCACAAAACAATCATAATTTTCCTGTCTGGTTGCTTTTACTTCCTTAACATTGGAGAATATTTTGCTTTGGCATTTACCAAATAACTTTTACGTACTTGAAAGTAAGTGCTATTATTGCTTTTTATAACTGTCGTAGATGAGATTCACCACCGTCGGTAACGTCTCATTTTTTGGAACACTTTCTGCTGTACAGTGCTAATTTTTTCTATATTCTCAGAGCTGATTTGCTGGTTTATTGCTGCCGGGAGTTGGAGCAATAAAATAGGATATCACTATCTTACCCATCTGACAGGTTTTAAGATAAGTGATTCCACTCAACTAGGATCAAATGCAATCATGAATTTTCAACCTAAACCCTCAATTTTTAGGAATTTCAGACTTTGCGGAATTTTTTTTGACTTCAGAAACATTTTTAACTTATTTCCTTCCGAAAAATATAAATTCAACGGTATTCACAAGGTAATGAGGATGGTGAAAACAGATATCACTAGGATATCCATCTGACTGATCAGACTACAATGAACGAAAGAAATCCATGGGGCGAGAAGAAAACGCCTATTGGTCTCACAGAAAAGTAAGTCTCTATTAAACCACTAGATTAACAGATTCAAAAAACTTCATAATTACTGGAAAGTGATTTTGGAAAACAAATCTAAAAATGTATTCGAAAATCAGCAAGAATATACTAGTCGGATTGAGCTGAATCAAAATATAGAAAGGAAATGATGCAGGTATATTACGAACCATATAATAAGCAATGATTCTTATTTATACAACAATAAGATTTAATAATGGAATTTCTCAAAGGCAACTAAAAAATTATATGATGAATATAACTCGAGAACACTACCATCAGGTCACACAACTGTTATCTACAATATCACATTATATGAATAAAACACGAAATGTTTCAAGATGTAAAGAATGAAAAATCGCCAATAGTGATGTTTTCCCCAGTTCTATGTGTAGCCTTACTGTGCCGAAAGGGCAAAAATAAGTAGATTAGTTAACTAAATACGTTGAAAAACTCGAAGACAAAACAGTTAACTTCTCGCAGATGTATTGATTTCTGAGGAGAAATAGGTTGGGCGTAATTAGTTCAACTTTTAATCCCATATGATAGTGAAATTTATTTATGAACTAGTGCTGCTGCTTTGAGACCAGCTCTTTATACTTCATTTCAAGTTCTCGAATTTTGCTTCGCGCCTGCATCAGCTCTCCACGTAGTTCACCAATCTGAGAGCTCAGCTCTTTCTCCACTGTTCTCGCTTTCTCAAGATCTGCCGCCATATGCGCTTTCTCATTCACTACAAGCATTATTGTAAATATATGGCAAAGATATTCATTATAATTCATTTTACTTTGTAATATAATAAAGGATAAACTGTGAAACTTCGACCGGAGCTTGAGCCGCTTCTCGGAGCTTCGTCAAATGCAATTATGCCACCGAATCAAGCAAGAGGAGATTGAGGATGTAGCATAAATGGATATAAGAATGAATAGATGAAACATGCCTTCAGCATCCTTCAGTAACTCGCATAACTTCTTATAACGATTTTTGTACTTGGTCACTTCTGACTCTGCTTTCAATTTTACTTCTTTTTCCAGGTTCATTTGCCTAAGTGTTTCCACCAGTTCTGATCGATATAATGCAACCAAATGCTGCTCTTTCTAAATACTTTATTTAAAAAAAAAAAAACTTGCGTATGCATAAATGATAAAAATTCAAATCAATAAATTTCGTAACTATGCATGTTAACAAAAATTTTAAACTCATAAAGAAGTGTGAAATTCCTGCTATGGAAACCTACAGTCTTTTGAGGCCCATCACTTTTTGTGAATAGAGCGGAAGCTTGTGAATCAATTTCCGATATGAGCAATTCCACTGCATCATTCGTCCTCACTGTTTCCTGCTCTATCCGAGATTCTGTGTGAACCTGAAACTGAAAAATTCAACTCCTGAAGCCGAATGCACCAGTCACCATTTCTGTTAACACTTCTTCGAATAATAAATCAGCTGGAAGTGAAACTGTCTACTGTCACTCAAATATCAAACATCGGATGATGCTATCCCTTGCTTGAGGTCGGTAGATGCTGTGGAAGCCATTTGGCGACTGTTTTCTATTGCTTGTTGTAAATCCTGTAAGGAACATTTATGACAAGAATGAAGAAATTATCTGACAAAAATGTGTGTAATGGAAGATATGTTCGTGATTTCGGATGGAGAAGGACACGACTGTTTTGATTAGAAAAATATTCCACACATAGCAATCTGCAGCAGCGTTTTTGTTCCTTTTATAGTACTCCTCACATAGAAGTAATAAAATACTGGATAAGAGAAAGGGCCTTAACCTGCATGAAAACCAATATGCAAAGAGATTTTTAAAAAAGCAATGTTAAGTTCCTGCTGAGTAATAATAAAGAAAGACAAATACCTCGCGGTATTTCTTCTCCATATAATCCCCATCTCCATCTTGCACTATGAAGCCATCTTCCACAACAGTAGGTACCTTGAAATATAAATTGGATCGCTTTTTAGAAATTATGAATTGCTTTTTGAAATAACCTTAGCTAATTCATACTGTATATGGCAGAGCGAAATCAACGAATAAATCAATGATTTCTTTGTTAAAAATTGTACTTTTCACTTACCTTTTTAGTCTTTTTGCCCTTATTTTTTCGCTTCTGTGGTATGGAATGCACGATGAAACCACCACCACTTTTATATGTGACTGTTTTTTTTTGATTTTCATGATTCTTCTTCTGAAAATAAATCATGAATCGATGAATGGAAAAAAAATCTCGACGAATAAGCAAATCTTCCTAACTTCATTTTCTATAGAATAGTCTGCATGTAACCAAAAAAAGCTGTTAAGGTTGTCAAAGGGTCTATGTCCTTTACATGTCCTTTACAGAATCACCTAATCCAATGATTTGATCTCTCAAAGCAGTTTAGACAAAAAAGGCTATGAATAACTCAAGAGACGAACCAAGCAACAATTCAGACCACGTGAAGATTGGTTCTTAGATCATTACTGAAGAGCTGCTGTAATCCATAACCACTTCTAAGAGTTTCCTCTTTTGAACTCAAGAGCAATAAATTTGTTCCCATCATTTCAATCCTAACAAATACAGTGAATAACCTGTCCAAGTGTCGCTTTACCCATCAACTTAGTGCCGTCATCATCATCATTTGACGAACTCGTATCGTCGTAAATTTTCAAGCATGAGAACTTCGAGCGTTCACCAACAATAGGCATCTCGTATAAGTCCGATGTTTAGAATGTCTCAGAGAACACTAAACTAGAGAAATATTCTTTCGACAATGTTCGCAACCGCCTTTACAGAATGATATATAAAGGTTCCCGCGAAATGTCTTATGAATAACTGTGAGAAATTATTGTTTATTAATAATAATACTCAATAATTGCCTTTTCAATTTATTCAGGTGTGAGTATTGCTGTATTTGAGTAATAAATAAAGTATAAAACGAGTAATAAATTTGAGTAATAAATGAAGTATAATAAAAACGAAATAAATTGACGAGAAAACTCTAGAACAGTGAAAGTACGACAACATCCTCAAACGAACAATCTCCCCTAGCACTGTCTAGCAACCGATATTCGGATGAGACGACTAATTTCACACTACCCAGTTGGAAATAACTCTTTTTCACTCTACCCTTGTGTGAAATGGTGAATATGACGTAACGTGGTAGTATAATGGCATGTTACTGAACAAGAGGTGTGGAGATGACGAGTTCGATGTCTGAATGACTTGTGATGCATGCCATAGACAAGAGTATCCTCTAAGAAGTTCCGATCCATCATCTTCTTTATTCATTATTATCAACGCCAAAAAATTGAGGCTGATTTTCCATTCAAACGATCTCGTATTGCAAGTACTACAGTTGGCACGTTTTATGCTGTCACTGAATCCTATGAAGAGTAAGGAGCGTGTTTTCTAGAATAAAAAGCGGAGAGTACTACACAGACTAGAGAGATAGCCTTTGAATGATAAATACAACTCAAGAATTGATAAATACAACTCAACTCTGGAACTCAAGAATGCATAAAACTTTATGCATCGTTGTATTAACATCGAAATGAGAGGGATCGTAATTGGAAATGAATCCCGATATACAAAAATAGTAACATGACATAAATAGGCAACTGCGATGTAAGGGAGAGAACTGCCACTGGAATTACGTCGACGAATCCACGAGACAGCATAATTACAGTGAGGTATTAGGGGGTAGGCATAGCGTTTTCCGAACCAGATTATCCGCAATACGCTCGAATTGTAAACGATCTTCACGCCACATTTTTGCTGCATTTACGTTGGCAGCACTTTCGTCGTTTGGTTCTAAAAACAGACTTTATTGTAAGTGGCAATTTTACTTTGACCGGTCACAGAATAATATATTGCTCATGCTACTAGCAATTAAGTAATTTTTTCCACGAGAAACTCATAAATCAGCAATATATTTGAAAAGCACTCACCAGCAAGCATAGATACTACAGAAAGCAGGATTTTTTCGATGGACTGCACCGGGGACCATCGTTCTGCACTTGACTCATAGCCCGTTGGATCATCACCTGGAGAATGAAGGATGCTAATACAAACACGTCCGTCCGGGTAGATGTTTGGATGAAAGATGTCACAAGTAAACTGCATTTTTGGCGGAGAAAGAGGGTAATCCTGAAATAAGCCAACTGCTCTGAAGTCAAATTTAATTCACTTAAATCCGTACTAACCAAATGCAGACAAAAATAAGTGCCATCGGAAATAACAATCCAAATTTATCTTGAAGCTTAAGCACTTGTGCAATAAGAAATTTGATAGGATGTGATAGTCAATAAAACACAGAAAAGAAGATACTTTAAAAGACCGGAACCAAACTACAAATCAAAAGCATGATTTAATGATTATTAATCGAAGTTACTTGATCAGATTGAAATTACAATTTGTTGTAGTCTGCCCACAGCGAAAACATTTTTTACTCACTATAAACTTATAACATACCAGTGTTAAACATTAACAAATACTAAACTCGTCCATTAGTTACCATTGAATATGAGTTATCGAGATAATCAATATCCAGTTATTCATTTTTAAATCATTCTAAGAAGACAATGCCAGAAGATATGTAAAAGATTAGACGCATATGAAACTGAATAATGGCAAAAGTACCTGCGGGAAAACAATCTTTGCTGGAAAGACGCCATTTTCAAAACATGTCTCATCAGGTCCCGTGATTAGACATTCCCACTCGAAAAAATTATCTTCACTAATTGGTCCAGCAATAATCCCTTCAGGTGGATTTAACGTCAATTCTGTAACACAATTCTGCCGCGGAGTCATACACATCATGCATACTTGATCACTATCGCTTCATCTATTTCAGTTACTAACAGTAACTGATTGGAATATAAAATCCCATAAAAATTTAGCACAGTTCCTATCCTTCTCTTTGTGCTACCATGAATTTCCCAAGTAAATACTTCACATTTTCGATGCAAAGCTTCCATTATTTCAAACATAACTTACGCTTGTACTCAGCCATTAATCGCTTCAGTGCATAACCTGCCATCCCTCACCGATCTGAAACATTTTTTCGACGCTTAATTTGTACATGAATCATCCCAACTTACTGATGAATCTTTTAATTAAACGTTTAAAAAACCCTGTCTCTGCCGAATTATAAGTCTCTTTTCAATTACAGATAAGTAATGCTTGTATGCACACACACGGCGCATCAACAAATCCCGCTTATGCATAATCTTCCGTCAACAAGGCACATACTAATCAACCTAATCTTTAACCAATACTTACCAAACCGAAAATTTTTTCCCTGCTAACAGAAAAAGCACAAATGAACATCTCGCAACTATCTCTACAACAGTATCATTTACAAAACCCTTCCATTTTTATGAATCTACATATTATTCTTCTTGCTCACAAATAAATTCTTTCTTCCCTAGATAAGCTTTCCTAGATTTATGAATCTACATATTATTCTCCTTGCTCACAAATAAATTCTTCCTTCCCTAGATAAGCTCTGAAAAAGCATGACAAAACCACCCAGTATGCGTGAAAAACTTGTGATAGCTTTTGATTGGCACATTTATTGATCGCAAAATACGATTCTACAATTATTATAGCAACAAGATGAAAATTTCATGACATAATTTTAACATTTCGAAAGCCTACAGTACACTACAAATTCCTTTAAGTCCATTGTATACCGGAAAAAATGCTACCAAATTAAAGAAACTTCGCGAAATACAAATCACAAACAATAAGATGCACAGATTTTATCACTGGAAAGAGGTTCTCTAAAAAAGCTTCAGAAAAACTGCTGAAAAAACTGGAAAGTCCTGGAACTGGTAATAATAAATGGTAATCCATCTATTTATATGGAAAACTTAATCATATCCCCAATTCCAAAAACAAATCTTTCCATTTCCTTATAACAGTATTCCACGCCTCCAAAAAAGCAACCAGCTGATAGGATCCATACATAAATAAATATATAGAATGAAAAATAACTACCGAGAGATGAATAATGATGCTGGTTAAGTAAGATAGTAAAGCTCATTTATTGGTTTGCTTCCCCTTTTTAATAAAATTAATGATGCCATTTGTGCTGGAGTCATGAGAAGTGCATTGCGTATCCATTTCAAATTCTTTCTGGATAACTTTTGCCAGTTGCTTACCAAGCTCAACCCTAAAAAATGTAAAATTAAGTACCAAATTGATTTACAATTTTGAATACTATTTCGCTTTATAGAATAAATAGCTAATGCACGAAGAATAGAAAGTGTTATGAATATCTGTAAAATTAAATTCCGATTCATGAACGTGAGGATTTTAAAATAAAATAAATATGGAAATGAAACCATGGAATAAAAATAACAGGAAACAAACCCCCACTGATCGTAGCTGTTGATATTCCAAATGACACCCTGAACGAAAATCTTATGCTCATATAGAGCAATTAAAATGCCAAGAGTAAATGGAGATACTTTGGGTAGTATAATTGAATTTGTGGGCCTGTTTCCTTCAAATACCTACAAAAAGTGGTTAACTTATAGTGAATTTCATTAAATATCTTATAGTGAATGTCATTTATTGTGGAAATAATATGTTTTCAACTACAATAATTCTTCTGCAACAATGAAATGAATTACAACTTTTATACTGTCGATAAACTACCGAAGAAATTGAAGTAACATTTAACAGAGGGTTGTATTAAAGACAAAGGTTTTAATTGTTCCACGCATTAACTGTACCATACTAGAAAAAGTATTGCACTCAACATTAGGAGAAGACTTGATAAATGCATAAATACACTATACGCCGTAAAGAACAAGTACAGTATAATTATGTATGAGGGAACGAGTAAAGTATAATTACGCTGATAATGTTACTAAATGAAAAAGTGACAAATACTTTTCTTATGCCGTGGTTATGCCATGCTATTCATATTTTTAAAAAGCTTGACTGTGGCAAAAAATTTCAAATTCTAAACATCGTACAGATTGCAGTTGGAAACTGACCTTGTGCGGTAGTATGTCACGAATTTTATCATCGCTCATTCCTGAATCTTTCAATTCCTTCTTAGCTTCTTCTGGTGTTTTGCCTTTCATCAGTGCTTCCGTCTGAGCTACGAAGTTAGATAGCAGAATCTAGATTACGTACAATGATTTGAAGAAGCAGAAAAATTGTTGTGTTCTTTCAAAGCCATTGGGATATATATATATATATATATATATATATATATATATATATATATATATATATATATATATATAC
>NW_018108320.1:0-40569 GCF_000183805.2 Loa loa | reverse complement strand
TAGTAGTATATATATATATATATATATATATATATATATATATATATATATATATATATATATATCATGCCCAAGGCTGCTTCTCTCAAGATTTCTAGAACTTAGAACTTCAGAAACGAATGAAAACGAGTCACTACCTACTACGCATAACCGAAACAGACAGTAGTTCCAAAATATCCAGTTAAACTTATTATAATTTCTCGTTAACATCATCAAGTTTTAATAAAATTATAGCAGCAATGAAATGTGTAAGTGCACACATCATGATGGAGATTCTGCCTTATCGGATTTAGCGACTTTACTGGTGCAATAAAATCACAAGGAACAAGTCGTGTACCTAAAATATATAAATTATATGGAAATATCAACAAATAACAACAAAACACCAGAATACTATAATCAGAAATTCAAGGAGCACACTTCTATACCACATATATCTTGGATAAATCTGCCAAAAAAGGCACATGGCGCCAAAAGTTTATTTTAATTTATCAGACGGTTTTGCATTTCAATACAGTAACGGTAATGGAAAGAAAAAAAGCAAAACATTCCTTGATGTAAAAGTTGGTAAAAAGCATGTTGGCCATTAGTTCCAGGTTCACCCCAAACAATGGGTCCAGTGGGAAAATCGACACGATTTCCATCCCTGAAAAATTGAATAAAGTATGAGTCAATTTAAATCATTGTAAGCTCGGATGTTATTTATATAATTTAAACACTCCAATGGTAACAGCCAAAAAACACTGACAAAACTGACCGCATTACAAACTTTCCGTTACTCTCCATATCACCCTGCTGAAAGTAAGCTGCGAATCGATGCAAATATTGATCATATGGAAGGAGAGCATGTGTTTCAGCTTTAAAACAATTGATGTAAAGGACGCCCAGTAAAGCCATAATTATTGGTATCTGCAAAAGGATGTATTGTTTCAAATATATTTCTTTAAATAAAATGGCTTTCGAACATTTTTGTCTCTGATTATCACAAGAAGAGAGCATCTTGAGTAAAATTCCTCTGGCAAATATATTCCTGTGAAGTAGACTGATGCCATTATCAAAAATCCCTTGAGTACCTTTCATATTTCGATGTATAACAAAAGGGGAAAAAACAAACATTTCTTTCAATTGGTTCATTAAGGAAATGTTCATCAGCAGCGTTTGCGCCTTTCAACAACTTATTGAAGTTATCGAAACCAATATGCACGGCAATAGAAAGGCCAATAGCAGACCATAACGAATAACGACCTCCGACCCAATCCCAGAATCCAAACATGTTATTTTCATCAATACCAAACTCACGAACTTTTGGACCATTTGTTGACAGTGCTACGAAATGTTTAGCAACTGCCGTAGGATTCTGTAAATACGACCACAAAGATTTCTTAGGCAGATGACAAGCCCTCGACTTCCTCAAAAACATCGCCATAAATGCTACAGAGCTTTACATACCGTATATGATTGCCGTTGATAGCTGTAACCGACTGTTTCGGTTCAGCGAACACACATAAAAAAGAATTCTAAATAAATTTAAAAAAAATTTACTAAAAAAAAAAGAAAATTTCTAATAAAGTCGAATACCTGTGCTTTGCTCAAGAACCATTCTTTAGCTGACGTGGCGTTAGTGATTGTCTCCTGTGTTGTAAATGTTTTCGACGCAATGATAAATATCGTTGTTTCGGGCTTAATTTTCTTCAGCACCTGAAAAGTCAAGAAAACAAAATGAAATTATTAAAAAAAAGAATGTTATTCTGCTGGAGATTTTCAGCGCAAGCATACCTCTGCTAAATGCGTACCATCGATGTTTGAAACGAAGTGAACGTCTGGTCCAATCTGATAATGCTTGAGTGCTTCCGTTACCATTAACGGTCCCTAAAAGGACCTTCTTCAGAAAACGGTGCCGCATATTTTAACAGAACTGAATCAAAATTTTCAAATCTCATAGAGTGAAAACAAACCAAATCAGAACCTCCGATGCCAATATTGACAACATCGGTAATTGCTTCACCTGTGTAACCCTTCCAAGTTCCACTGATAACTTGATCACAAAATGTTTTCATATGCTCCAGTACGCTATTAACATCGTTTGTCACCTAAAAGACTCATTCGACAAGGCAGAAAATCTTTCTACTTACCCGCTATCCAAATGAATTAAAGATAAGGGTTAATCATAGTGTAGGAATGACAAAGGTCAAGTAAGAAAACAAAAGAGTGGACGACCCAAAATTTCCAATTAATAATCACCTATAAGTGAGAGTCATGCGGTCTCATCATCAAAAACTATTAGACGACTCTTAGTAATGGCCATAGAATGATTATTTATGCAAGATCCACTCAGTGGGAGATGGTTATCTTGAATAACCAATAATAATCTCAACAGTCTAGCTGAAATTACTTGAGGGAATAAACAACAATAAATATTTCGGTAATATTTCACAAAAAACATACAAAACATCAAAAAATGGTGATCGGTAGAGAAAAAATGGCTTTACATTTTGTTCATCTAATGTCAAAGATTTATTATTAACGTTCCTTAAAGCGGTATGCAAAACGGCACGCCCTTCAGTGAAGTTGATCTTTTTCCCACTGAACATATCCTGTCGCATATTCAAAACGTTCCTTGAATTCGCCTAAAATAACTTTTCAGTTTCATTTTTCTTCAAACTATAAAATTATATTTATTACAAACATCCTTGATTATTTATTGCTGACAACTTTAAATAGTGATGTACATCCACACATATCAGTATATTTCCAATTTGTTTCTTTTAAGAGTTATTACAATGACAGATTAATCGCCAACAGAAATACTAACTAGATTGAACAATTTCTTCATCGTTTCTTCATTAATAATATTTTTTGAATAATCGAAGAGAATCGGTCCATCTGGTGTATCCATTGTCAAACTGCAAAATCTTTCCGATAAAAGGTACACAGTTTACTTTCCTGTTCTATGTTTCTAATGCTTCCAACTAACTAACCTGTATTTTTGAAACCGTTGTGAATCCTGCTTAAACAGATCAACCATTTTCAGATATTTACATTCTGATTCAAAATGCTGTCGGAGCTGTACAAATGCGGGATCCTTGTGGAGCGACATCCGATTTGCGATATGACGATCAGCTGTAACACACTTTGTATAATTTCTTAAAATCGTCTTAATTTATTAAAATTTATTAAACGACAAAACAACAAATAAACCAGGACCAAACATCATCGATGTTTATTTTAAACATAATAATTCATAGCCATAAGTGTACTTCAACAATGACTACCAAAAAGCCTTTCGCATTATAAAGACACATTGCAAGAGTATTTATAAATTTACTTTAACAGTTTTTCTTTTATAAGTAATTGTTGTCCGCAACTCATACCTCTTGACCTGTCGTTTAGTGAGGTATATTTTACATCACAGGTAAGCAAAATCAACTTTCCGAATGTTATGTGACTGTTTGCATAGCCAAAAATTCACTTTCATGGGTATGACTCAAACTGATTGTCATGCTTATTGGCAAGCGTATTTTCTTGGATCTCCTGTATGACTCAGTAGTTCATTACTTTCTTTCCTAACCACAACGGGACATTTAACGGAATGGGCTGTGAGATTGTAGCACAAAATGAAAGCCGGATTTTTAAAGCTAAATTCAAATAATCTCAATGGTTTTGAGGAACAGAAGACAAACAGTCATGTCATGCCCAGTAACCAAGCCGTCCTTCTCTTCCCATCCTTAAAATGCATGCAAAATTGGCGTGTGTATGCGTATTACACTAAAATCGATCCATAGTGTTGGGTTTTCATTGATGTAGTGTGTAACAGAACAAAACTGCTGGCAGAGAGTTTCACAGCTGCAACTCCATCCTCCCCTTATACTATTTCGCATATTGTTCAATTGCACTGTTAGCATGCTACATTTACAATGTTTCATAACACTTTTAATGCACACGGTCTCTCAAATTGACAGTATATTAGCCCTAGTATTATGTGAAATGCAACTCGAATTTGTAAGAATATTCAGCGGCAAACTATTTTGTATCCTAAATTATTGCAAAAAATTGTTGGGATTCAGATGGATACTGGAGGAAAATTAGTTTTCTTTCATCAAATGTGTTGCATGCTATGAAAGCAGGAGCATCTACTGTTCCCAGGTACCACACAAAGACATCAGGTTAAACCATGACACACTACCTATTCCCTTGACTGTTTGCGATGCTGAGGACAACAGCGTAATCATCGTTTAAGGTGCTCGAGGCTGAAGTTACGGCTGTACTTCGTAGCTCTGTTCGTCGTCTTATCAACCAAACAGATCGATACAACAAGCTGATTCGACTCGACCCGACCTTCCTACTTCCAATGTAACCCAATCAACGCTTATTTTTCTCTTTCTATAAGCAATATGATGAAACATTAGGCAACAACAAACGACAAAATTTGCATAAAAATTAGATCCTCAATTTCAGTTCATTCTGTTACCAAATTGTATGCTTAAACAAATACCTTGTCGAAATGCGAAATGTTTAAATGCTAATCCTGGTGGGACGTAACACTCTGTAAGTTACCAAAACCTAAGTTTAACTCTAGAAAAGAAAAATAAACACTGGAAGGTTTATATTTGGATACTTTGCTACGGCTCGAATAACCTTATTGAATATAGATGTATCATCTTAACATTAAACTGAATTCAATTACTTGGCAAAATTAAGGAAGGAAAACACTTGAAAATGCACATGTTGCAATTTATCAAATTCATTTGGGTCCCTTTTTACATAAACTCGATTTATCACTGCATTTTGAAATTAGTATTTCATTGTACAACATTTAAAAAATAATGGAAAACAAAGGACCGAACAACGAACTTTAAATTATATTTATTACAGATCGCTAACAAAAGCATAAACATTCACATTAGGTAGCTCATATTACTAGCTTACTTAATATGGTTTTTTAATTACACATTATTCATTCGACGACACATAAAATTAAGTGGCATATTCGAAACAACAATCCCCTTACCTAAACTGTGTCCCATACATACCACGTAACTCCTGGTTTAAACGATGCTTCGCAGCTAAAGATCGGATGAGTCACTGCTTTCATTCTTTAAGGCAAAAGCTATTCATTACAGGTTAGCGCTGTTGTTGTTGGGAAAGTTAGAGCTCAGTCTGTCTCGAAAATATAAGGGAGTTATCAAAATCAATGCAATATTTACACCGTGCCGTTGTTGAACCGTATGGAAGACATGTGTGTCCGATACATTCGCAACAACCTGTATGAAACCACCGCAGCATCGATGCACCAAGAATCTATAACGACAGAACTTAAGTCATTTATTTATACAAACAAACTTCAAACTTGACCCATGCAGAAAGAATGAAGGGTAAGAAAAAACAAAAAGGTAAATCACCAAACACTGTCGACTGCATTGCTTATGCGACATACATTTGTCAAGATAAACTACCGTGCAATTCGTTTCTCGGTGAGTCTTCTCCAGCACTTTCATATTTTGACCTGTAAATTCTTCATATTTTTCTCCTTGATTTCAACAGCTTTGACGGCTGAAGAGTTCAACTGTGCCAAGAAATACAGAAAAAAAGTAGTATCGCAATACATAGTACAACAGCGCAAGAATATACCTCTGCGATCAAATGAGTATTCGCGTAAGGCTGAGAATGTGTAAGTTGTGCCAACCTTATTCACTCTAAAACAGATTCACTTCCAACTGGATATTATTCATGCATAAATGTAATGATTTAATTAGTCAAGACTGACAGTAAAGGTGACATGCAAAATGAAGTAACATTAAATTGCCGCATATAACTTATTTTGTATACAAATTGCAACATGCAATGACCAGATACATAGAAGAAAAGAAAATGAGCTATTCTATTTATTGCAAATAAATTTCAAAATGCATTTCAAAAAAAAAAAGATACAGTGCGACTTTGTCGAAAACAATGATATCTTCATCATCCTGATCGAATCGATCAACATAACTGTTCAGGTGCAATGCCTCCTTGTGTGGATTACAAAGTCCTGTAATATAAAATGGACAAAGCTGAATTTCAACCCAGCAAATACCAAATTTACCACTGCACTAACACGTTAAACATTTCAATCGTTCTCCTACTAACTTTTTTATCTATTATTGATAGCAAAAAGAAAACAGATGAAACCTGAAATGAGGTGAGTAGTACTGTTAGAAAATCTAAACATCATTAAATAGGGTGTTGACAATATTGTTTTTTCAATCTTGGCAATGGTGCGCAGTGCTAAACTTGTGCAATGTGCAATTACACTTGCAGTACACGTTAAAATTCTTTTAAAATTTTTATTTGGAATTTCAACTGAACTTAGTTTTGGATTTTTGCGCAGCAACATTAACAGCTCCATCAGAGTATGTTTCTAATGATGCTTCCCTGGTGTAACACAGTATTTATCATAGTAAGCAGTTATATAGCATTTATTCACCGATATCATTTAAAAAATGCAAGAAAGATAACATACCGACACAAGCGCAGCATTGCATGTATTGCTTATCAAGGCACTGAATGCATTCATTGCAGCAAGAGCAGTTGTTATGCAAAATACTGTCACGATTGATGGAACAGTTACAAGCTTTCAGTAACATACATTTACTCACTCGAGGGCCACATTCTGTCTCGTTACAATCCAATGCTGCTTGCGAAAAATCCTGCAGAAATATACATAACACCAGCAGCAGCACCCATACGACAATATTCGCTACCATTTCATTCTAAATCATATCATTCTGATCAGTGAAACATGTTCAATAGACCTTTAGGTTGCTCATAATCGTCTTTACACTTAAACGATAAGAACGACTCTTCTCGACTCGAATAAATGTGAAGACCTAAGAATAATGTATCAGCAATAACTCCAATAACCTGATCGATCAAATAGAATAACATACTGAATAATTATTCAGTTTGACACTGGTGCTGTAGACATATTTCAATCCAAAATCTGAATGGAATTATATATTCAGGTCCGAACGATTTCTGTCCATTACTCACATATTCTTCCCTTCTTTATTGAAACATCAGAAAAATGAATTTGAATGCTTCCAAGAAGAACGACAGTGTAATATCAGTAAGAATTAGAAGGGAGTTAGATAAACGTAGCATGAGAAGTTATTTTCTCCAAGCTACTTTTCAGTGTTGAGATTTTTTTCGAAAAAGTTACGGGAAGTAAAAGTAGTCTGAAAAGTCATTTTATGTAGAAAAAACTGTCTGTAAAAGTCAAAATAAAGATTTGTTGGGGAAAAAGATTTGGACAGTCAAACCTTAATAAAATATTACCGGATACAGCGTATCCGTAAAAGAGACTTATTATCACTCCAACTATGCGGATAATATTAATGTATAGAGTAAAACAGAATACTGGGGAAAGAATGAAATATCTTGCAGCTTATTCTAACAGAAAAATATCAAAGCTTGAGAGAGCGGGAAGAAAAATGACTTCAGAGAATGTTTGCTAAGGACAAATTACTATTCTATAGTGTCCTTAGTCGTTAATTACTTCGCTTCCTACTGAAGGCTAATGATCGACTTATTCGACATATAGCAGGGCAGCTGACTGGAGATAAAACACTGCTGAACATTCGGTCCGTTCCGGTAAGCTGCCAATAATCAGTAACACCGTCAACATCATTTACTTTAATTTACCCTAACTCGCTCTAACTTATTCAATTCTCTCTCTTTAACTTATACATTACTCCGACTCTCTTTAATCACTTAGCTCTCTCCAATTCACTTAACTCCTCAGGAGAAACAATGAATGAAGGCAGGCACAAATGTGACGTGAGATACTGCAGATGTCAGTGGCTGTAGTTGTGAATGAGAGTGTTCGAAACAGGAGAGTGCAAAGATGTCGAAGTGTCACAAACAATGTATTGCCAGAGAAGGAGGGTTGCGAACTGGACAGATGTTTCCCTCGTCGTTGACTTGCTGCGTGGTACACGTACGTTTACTTTATTGGTAGGTATAGGATTGGGAAATCAAGTTGTTCGCAAATGGTTCTAAGTAGTTGGCAGAATTGAAGTACTCAAATAACCAATGATCCTAGTCGCTGAGATGTTATATACAGAGGTATTTGTTTGGATCAAGCCTTGTAGAGATAAGCTTTGAATGAGAAGTCAGGCGGTCACCATGATACTTTGTTGGACATATCATCATACCAACTGTCCAAGCCATCTGTTCCGGACATGAGGTGTGTTTACTTCGGATAGATTCATTCATTTGTCGTTCGAACGCTTCCACTTATTCGGTTTTGTATGAGAGTAGGGAAAATGAAATAGTTTGTTGCAGAAGTACCGCGGCATTAGCGTGTTATAGAAAGAATACTTGACCACTTGTCGGTCCAGAGAGAATTTATTGCATCTAATTTAATCAAAATTTCTATTTTTGGATTGGAAAATTTCTTCTAAAATTTTGGAAGTTGCTTTTGGTTCTTTGATTTTTTTTACCTGCTAGTTTTACTTTGAGTTATATGTAGGATTTTGGAAGTATATTGGGGATTATGTTAATATCTCAGATTGTTACTGGTTTTTTATTCAACTTTTTATTATACTGTTGGTGTGAAGAGTGAAAAAACTATGATTACCTAGGTGGAGAAGTACTTGGAAAGCGGTGAAAGATTATCAATGAAGTATGCAGTCAAAGTTGACTCATGGCAGTAATGTTATAACAATATGGTTCAAACTTTCATAGCTTTTCGTGTAGATTCGGTTAAAATTCAGGAGGAGATGATAAACTTCAGAAGCTTTCGGTTGCCATCTGTCGTCTCTACCTCGATCGAAATTTACTAGCTCACCATTTTCCCCATTTAAACATCTGCTTTTCATTTTTGTGATTACCCTATCCTACTAGGACATACATTTTGTGATGAGATTTACTTTTATTTTATTTACAAGTATTCCAATCACTTGTAAAATATATTTTAACATTTTATTGGCAAAATGTTAAATGTTAGTTTTGACGCCTATAATGGGAAAATAATTTGTTTCCTAATGTATACACAAAAAAGAGTGATACGAAGAAATGCGGAAAGATGAGATCAGAGTAAAAGACAACACAGTGGTTCCATTAAAGGTAACACTGGGCATTAAAACGATAGCAGTGCTCATCCAAGTCCATTTTTTATCGGCTTCCATAGCACTTTGGGAGATATGAGTATTTAGTGTAATGAGCTCGGGCTGAATATGAGAGATCTGTTGGGCATACTTAATCTTTATCGAAATTGGGACATCAATTTGTTGTGCCGCCTAGGACAGTCTATCTTATAGTGACTAAAAGCGCCATCATCGAGGACAAGGACCCGTACCCCTTGTGACGGCTAGCAGGACGGAGGAGTAAAACGAGATTACAACCTGATGGAGAGGATGGATATCATCTAACCACTGAACAGCTGTCTTTTCTTGCTCTGATTTCGTATATTCAAATTTGTATTGTATTTCCTTTCAACAACCGAACATTTTCATAAAGACAGAAGTGCTAGCCTCACGAAACATATAAGGACTGCACTGCTGCTAAGTGATCCCAAGAATTATTTTGGTGTTCTAAGGAGAGATATATAACTTTGTTTTGGAAGTTTTGAAGAATTTGTAATATCCGATCAAATAACGGTGAGCAATCGGTTGTCTGATCAGATAGATGATGTAATCTGATCTGACTGGATGGTTATCCGGATCACCGCATATATAGTATTCGAAATTCCATAACAGAAAAGGCACACAGAAATAGATAACTTTCCCAGAATTTTGCTGATGGAAACTTACCCATGTTGCATCAGATTAACAAAAACTTACTGCCATATTTATTTTCGCTCATATGCTTATAGAATCCGTCTAAGTTGTCCGCTCATTCTATGTACTTTAAATTGATTCGAAATCAGAAACAGAGGTTGAAAAATAGTCATTCTCTACCTTCAAGGACTTTTAAATTTTAGTTCCTGTATGATGGCTATGTCTTCTGCCTTTTTAAGCCATCGTTTTTCTGCTTATCTACTAACTCTTCTGTTCTCTTTGGCTTGTATCTTTACTTTTTTATTAGACTTCTGCAAAATTTTCAATCAGTAAACCAGTTCACCTGTTAGTGCATTTTTAATCCATGTATTGTTACTATTCAAAATTCATTTTCTCGCCATAACTTGAATTTCTAATTGAATGTCTCTGCTTGTTATTGCTTCACCTTCTATCATTCAAAAAAGAATTCGAACGAATTCAGTCCAATACTTCCGGACAGGGAAAATCGAGTGGAGAGCAAAAGAACAGATAGATGAGGCATGGACGAATAACATCCAAAGGATAAGACAGGAATCTTTTGTCGGACTGTTGTCTTTATTTCTTGGCGGCATCATGATACGATGTGTCGTTTTCCTGATCAGTTAGGTTGTTACTTTTTAGTGCCACAGAAAAAGTTAGCGAGGAGCATATTATTCATCCCGAAATGCCTCCTTTTGGGAAATAATATCTTGTGATAGAAGGGACACAGGAAAAACGAATTTTCCGAATTACCATATTTTTCTTCCTACTTCAAAATCTTCCTTTTTTAAAGATTCCGATTAATGGAACATTTGGGTGACGGAATGGATGAGGGTTGTGTAGGCCTGATTTTGAGATTAGGAGGTAGCAACGATTGCTTTCCTATAGGAAAGCTATCATTTCGATGTAAAATTATCCTAACAACATCAGGAGGTATATTGTAGAAAGGTCTATTATTAATAATGATCCGTGCTGTAAAGTATTTAAAAGGAAGTGATATGCTAGTTTAAATAGAATAGCTTTTTCGGAAAGAAGCGATAATAGCCCGTCCAGCTGTCAGGTATTGCTACAAGAGCCATTGAGATAGGCCTACATTTTTCATTTCAAAAAAATACAATTTATTATTACTGTTAAAAACTTGCGTTTAAACGCACTTGCTGTCCCGGTGACAACTTCTCAATAGTTCTCTTTTTTGTCTATATTTCCCTATGCTTCCTTTCCCTTAATTTACGTCTCTTACGACTGTAAAAACCCAAATATTGTTCAAAAGAGCGACGTGATACTCACGGACCAGTTCTAATCATTGTGTTGTCAATGGAGAGTATACATGGAAAGAGTTGCCTAACTCATGCTATATTCACCCTTTTTTTCTTTTTTTTTCCAATGAAATTGGCGATTTTTTTTAGGGAGACTTCGGATACCAATCTTTCTGAGTATCAGAATAATTTGTTCTGGGGAAAATTGGTTTATCTCAGCTGAGTTACCTGTTCAATTATAGCAGCTAACCAGAAGATTAGAATTGTAACTATTTTCTCGGTAAATCAAAATTATGCTTGTTTCGTACCAATATTTCGTTTTTTGTTTCATACCAATATTTCGGACCATTCCAGCTTATCAATTTTTCATGTTTAAATTTGAGATTACCTGTTGTTATAGTTCTTAAATATTCCGGCTATTGTGTTTCCTCTCTTAACACTGTGTCTCTATTATTAAGTATCACTGGGATTACATGAAGCTTATAGTTAACACCAGTATTCAATTATGAGGTTGAGTGCGCAGATGTTTGTAACAGTTTATATAATCTTAATGACCGTTCATCACTATCAAGTATGATCTCATTCTTGCCAGTTCCCTCTCGTTGTGTATTATTATATTTTCAAAAAAGGAAAAAAGAAAAATTGGATTTTGAAAACTGAAAGACGGGAAAGGGGAGAAAACGGTAATGACGGAAGGAAGACGAGGGGATAAGCATGTCGCTTACATATTTTGGGCATCAGCGTTTAAGTATTGTACGACAGATTGCTTTTGAGATTTTATGTTCGGCTAATTTGTAGTTCCAATGTTATAATGTCACACCGTAATTTGTTGATAACTTTTATCTGCAGTGTCAACTGTGAGATGAAACTATATGAAACTGGTTATAAAAAGCGTATGCAACAGAAAATTCAATTATTCATTGCAGTTGTTTTGATGGACAGCATTTTGTAACATTATCGTTGTTTGTACAATGAATGTGATAAGGCGATTCCTTTAGGATACCACTGGAGGGTGGCGAGGAAGGGAAGGAGAAATGTTTCTTTCAAGGTCTTCAGGAAATGATTCGTAATGGAAAATTTAAATTTCGAAGAAAAAGAGGTCTATCATGTATAGTGACAATTATGTAATTTTAGTGCTTTTACATAAATGAGTGGAAACGGGCAGAAAAGGGGTAGAGTAAATGTAGAGATGATGGTTCAGCGGGTGAACCCTTCACCGGATAATTGTATTTGGTTTACTACATATGCTTATTGGTCGAACGATTAGCTGCTTCTAATTATTAATCGGGTGAAATTTCTTCGATCTCCCTATTTAGCAACTTCTTTCCCTCTATTTGCATAAAAAACCGCAGTAGTAAGAACAGGTTTCATTAATGCCCTGAAACCTGATATAAATATTAGGGTAGTAGGATTTGCAGATTTGTGTCCATAGTATTGCAATTTGTCTTAAAAAGTTCCAAATTCAAAACGGCACTCTTCATATTATATATATGTATATGTATATGTATATTTTGGCGGAACGATCTGTCTATAAGAGTTAACAAGAAAATTGGTTAAGCGCAATGTTACCGTAAGGGACAACTGCGCAAATATAATATGGTAGGCTGCTTGGGATGATACATTTATTGGTAGGACCGAAAATTCGATTTTGACGTTACAGATTTCATGTAGTGCCTGTTTCCGTGAGATGTGGGAGTGAGGACAGTGTGATATACTTGTCAATCCAGCACTAATCACAGTGATGAATTACATATTTGCATTATTTGATCGGTTATCTTTATCTGCCCTCCTTTTTTCCTATTCGATTTTTTTTTCTTTTCAATATAACGCAAGAAACCTATCATCAAATATCGTAGCTTAACTCTACCAATATTTTTGAATTTTAAAATGAAGTTGGGAGGGGAGGGAAGATACAGGGCGGAATGAGTAATAGGGAAATGAGAGGCTCCGCAAAAGGTCTAGAGGCAAAAAGGGAAGATGAGAAGAATCGGCAAAGGGTGTCCATTGGGGGTCCATTGAGGTTCCCGCCAAGCAGAATGTCTCCCCTTCTCCTAGTCTTTGCCATTATGTGTGTACCAAAGGAGGGTGACAGGTCGGAGCTTTTGGAGGGCCCTATGAACGACCCCTCCACCTCATAGTTTGAATGGACATCACAGCTGTTTCCTTTCCCGCCTGCCTTTCTCCCTCCCTCCTCTTCACATTTCATTCCCCTCTGGCACTTATTTCATCTTTCCACTCACCATTTTTGCCGCAGACTTATCTTCCAGTGTGCGATCTTTCTGTTCATCGGTACCATATATCTAAGGTCCTATCTTAAGCAAAACGTACATTCTAGAAGTCACTAGTGAGCCAAGAGCACCTCATTTTATCACATCTCTCTGAGAAAAATGTATTGGACTGGAGAGATTAAGAATGGGATAAAACTCTCTTTATTTTCAGTCAAAGTACACAACTGCTAAATAACAGGTAATCTTGAAGTACCGGACAAGCAGTGAGGAGTTACCGAGAGGTGACTTCCAGGAGATTACCTCATGGGGAAATGGTAACAAAAGGAACAATTGCATAGCTCTTAACAACATATGAAAATTAGAGTAGAGAGAAGCGAAGGGGTGATCACGATGGATGCTACACCGCGCGCATAATGGATGGAATAGTTCTGAAGGAAGCTTTTTTTATACATTATCGTATGCTAAATTGCGTCTTGGTTTGATTCATCATTCCGGTGATACCGTTCAGTCAACTCACGATACCGCAGTATAGTAGGCAAGTGCTCCGCACAAACCATAAATTCCCAAATAGCGAATTTCAACGTCTCAGGAGGAAATCCTCTTCTCCCAGCTCATAGTTGTTTCTGATACTCATAAGTTTGAGGAAAGAGGGATATACGTCAAACCCGGAGTGTGAGATGACAGTGGAAATGGCCGTGTACTGTTCTCTCTTCCAGAAGATAAAATCGAGATTGGGCGAGAGGAGTGGAAAAATACGGGGAATCTCTGGGGAGATAATCCAATGCCAAGTTTTCTATGCGTATAGCTTCCCGAAAGCGCACGTGAAGTTTCGGAACAGGCACCCTTCTTGCATGATCATCGGCAGTATATGTGATTTGTCTCTGCGTCTGTTATTTGTTAGGACGTTCATTTCCTCTCGATGTGCAGAGAACAAAGCACGTCTCATCTTCCTCTTCCCCTCTTTTGACCATTTATTCAGCTGGCTATAGCATACATGAATTTTTGTCTCTTGTGTTCTCTTTTTCCCTTGTGAACTCTTTGCTATACATTTTACCATCTGTACTTCCTCTTAGACACAACAATGAAGCAGTACGTTTTCTCTTCTCTCGCAACATGTGGGGGAGAAAGCGAGAGACGGGCGGATCTAAGAGGAGGTTTGCCTGTATATGTCTGCCCTGTTGCTAGTAGCAGTTGTGACTGACTGGGGGGACCATTCCGATCCGAACTTAACTGAACGGAATGGTCCGGACTGACCGAGTGGAGGGACAGTTTTGAAGGGGTAGAGGAGTGAATTGTGAGGAGGATTTTTATGTGTCAGGTAATTATATTTTTGCAGGCATCTTTCAGGAGGAAGAAGGAACAGTGTAGGCCACACAGACATCATTCTGGGAGTTATCCTGGCTTGACCGCGATTACCACCATCACCATCTAACATTTATAGTATCACGGATCGAATGAGCCAAAAGGGTCGGTTGGCTGCCGGCCCTGGTTATTCTTCTTATTGCCTCTCGTTATTGTTATTCGTCCCTTTCTGTTATCGCCATTTGGCTCTTCTTACTGCTCTCATTATTAATACTGTTGCTCATATATCCGTCAGTGTTATTGTTGGCCGCATACTGTCCGACAGTCTCTCCAGTGGATATCCTGCGGCGAGTCACCGTTATGAGTAGCGCTGCTGACGATGGCGCCGATGAAGTGAAAGTCTTCCGCAGGTTTGTCCGATTTCACTCCGAAATTCCATTAGCCAGGACTACTAAGTATTACAGTAAATTGTGCTGTTGATGTCCTAAAGCTTTCCTTCGTTACATTTACCGGTTTCCGAAAACCATGAAATTTAAACAGGGGTGATCTGACAAGTGAACGAAGGAAGGGAGAAAGAGGAAAAAACGAAGGGGTTCTGTCAGCCAGCCTTCATGAGAAGGGTCGTTTTTATCGGCTTCCGGTACTGCTTCTTATTTACTTTTTCTTCTCTTCCGTTTGCTTTTCCACTTTTTAAGTGTTTGTAAAAGTAGGCATATGAAACCAGCTTTAGCGTCTCTCTGAAATTTATTTTACCAAATCTGTTCAGAAACATTCTGCGAAGAGGTTATTTCCAAATTGTCCATCTAGGCTTAGCTGCTTGTGAACTAAAATGGTACCATTAGTGCATAATTCTCATGTGTCACAGTTCTATTATCATTTTCTGGATCTCTCTCTCTCTCTCCCTTTCCACACATACAACAATTATGCCTTTTTTATGTTTCTGTGCAATACGTTGAAGATGGCTGTTGAAATCATACTTTGCCTAAAGTTTATGTAGGATTCTGTTGCTGTCGTTACTACTTCTCTTCTGTGGTACATATATTCGGAAAATTTTCTGTGAGATAATTTTTGTTACCAAAAAAATTTTTTTTGAGACATCATAACTGCAAAATCTATCAATATTTTCACAATTCTGACATAATACTTTATGGTTAAAAGACTAAAGCAACTATAATCTGCTTCTTTATACGTTGCGTAAATCGCACTTTTTGTCGTTTTACAAATAGTTTTCATTTATGTGGAACAAGCGACAAACTTCCATGTTTTATTTTTCAGTTTTCCTAATCTAGACTACTTGTGAAACTTTTTGGACGGAGAGTAATTTGTGTAGCTCTGGAATACAATATGACAAACTTTTCTTCCTTGTTTTCATCTTATCTGTCGAAAAATAGACCCTATGATACCTCCCCCTTGAAAGAAAACCTTCTGTCAATCGCTATTCTATCTGATACATATTGTCTCCGTCATTGTTTGTTAGTTGATCCTGACGTTTGACATCAAACCTTTATATTGATATATAATAGTGAATCGTAGATGTATGAGTTAGCTAACCCATACTTCACCTCATGTGAAAACCAGGAGTATAATATATAATATGTTGGTAAGATACAGTGAGGGCCTTAGGAATGTTTAGTTTCATCTTTTATTATCATTTGCCGTATTCAAAGTAAGACTTATCAAAAGCAGTGGGAATTGTTACAAACAGTTGTGTTTTGCAGGAATGATGCGGATGATGTAGAAACGGCGCAGTCGTCGCATCAGTTAACGGAGGACAAAAAAGATGTGGCTCTGGAAACAGAGCTGGAAACAAGGACACCATCCTCCTCTATTATCGGTTTGACTTTTGTTAGATGACCAATCATTTTAGCACCAGCAAGCAACGGTCATTAGTCAGCGAAATATCTAGAACCTTCATCTCGTTTACGAGTAGTTAAAACTGCTTCATAGAGTGCCAATGTGGTATAGAACTTTCTAAGTCCAACAACTCATATAGCACAGCTCAGGTCTGAATGGGAAACATTCTAAGTCCTGTTTATTTTGTTGGTTCTGAAAATCAATGTATGTTATTCCTGATTTATATTTATGTATACATAAATTTATATTTATATATGCATAAATTTATATGATTTATATTTATGTATACATAAAGTTGGAAATCAATGTAGCTTAATGTTCTCCATTTGGTTACGGGATAAGTGCTGATTCGTTAGCCTAAAACATAAGCGACAGACTCCCAATTTATACTTAATTTCCTTAGTTTTGTTTGGTTGCCAAGTTTATTTCAAACGAGCGACTTCATTCTAAGTAGCTAATGGTAGAGTTTAAAGATATAGTGAGGGTTATCTGGTGCAGTAAATTATAGTTATCCCTAGAACGAACGCTTGTGTCTTGTTCCATTGAACCTTGTATTGGACTCCTTGCATTTTGACGGAAATGTTGATTTCTAGACGCAATTTGTTTTTCCATGTCTTTTCGCTTCTCTATAACATAACTTATTATTCTATGTTGTGATTGTTTTTACCTGTCTTTGCTGTTGTGGATTTTTTACTCCCACATGATGTCACATGTCATTCATTCTTAGCATGCGCATAGTTACTATCCCTAGCTATGGCAGATTGCATTCATCCCAGGAACAGGATAAAATTGCTTCGCACTTCAGAGAAGAGGCACTTTTTTCCGTAATAACTATGTGTAATGTTCGCGCCATAGCTCATCTCCCCTTTTGTGCATCCATTTTCCATTCAGGAGTTGTTAGCATCACAGCTGCTAGTCTTTCCATTCTGTTTTATCTATCGTTTCCCTTTCGTGCATATATTAACAACGGTACGTTTTGGGCTGTATTATATAAGCAGTTTGCTGCTTCGTCTTTAAGTGAAAAGGTGGACATCATATAGAAAGTGGTAATATGATAACAGTGGAAAGGGGAGAGTGATAGCAAGTAACGGTGATGATATCACGGTAGAAGATGCATCATAATACTAGAAGATAGAGAAGCAAGAAAAATTTGTCTAAAATAATAAAAAAGGCCAGAATAATCTGAATGGTACAGTGGTGAAAGCAAGAAAAATTTGTCTAAAATAATAAAAAAGGCCAGAATAATCTTAATGTTACAGTGGCGAAAATGCTTTTTTTTGATATGGGAGTCGACATAACGTTTGAAACATTTTTTTTTTTGTGAGAGCATATGATAAGAACTCGAAATTGAACGGATTTGACGATAACGATAATTATACGATAATTTGACGTAATGTGCAATGGAAAATAACGTAATGAACTGCGATGGGAGGTTATTTATATCTTGTTTTGCAGACTGTAGTTTATGTATATGAAAAACTGATAGTTTTTTTGAGTATGGCACATTCTGTTTTTTGCAGTCAACAATGTGGCCTTATTAGAACTTCGCTCATAATTTGTATTTAACTCAATCCTCTAAAAACGGAGAAGTGGTAAATAGGGAAGAAGCCAGGAAAGGAAATGAGGTGGGCAAAAGTTGAGGAAATAAAATGAAGATAGTGCTTTATATTTTAATCCATTTTGACCCATTGTTAAAGGACTTTTATTTTTGGTTTTTGTCTTTCTTTTAGCAACAAATAGACCGCATTTCTTTTTAGGGAACAAGTTGTTCCTTTTTGCTTCTTATGTGCCCTCAGTGTCTGGCTTTTTTAGATTGAGAAGCGTTGTCTCTTTCTGATAATTTTTCTTGTATTTGTGAGCTATAGAATGGTCGCTGATATGGAATAAGCCATAATATGTAGAAAGTTATGGTCACTTCTGCTTGGAATTATAAGGATTTCTATGACGACATAATTTCCTTACCTAGCGACATTATCACCAGCCGTTTTTCCTCCTTTTGTTTTTCACTGGCTCTGATCTCCCTGTTTTAAATTAAAAAACATGTCACGAACTGCAGAAGGAGTCAAGTTTTTTAACCTGTCCATTAATTTCTTTATGATGGTGGTATTTCGTCACTCACGCAACCGCTTGTTTGTCCTTCCGCAAGAATTTCTCTGTTAATTTCTCCATTTGTTTTGTTTGATGATAACGCTCCTGTTGACTGTTGTTGATGCCACCGAAAAACATTTCAACAATAAGTCATATATGAGTTGCATATTTTGAGTGGGAATCAGGACTAATAATGAAGGAGCAAGTAATTTTCAAAATAATTTATTGGTTGACATTGTGAGCCTCCTTTATGAGATCACAAATGGCCGTATCAAACGTGAACTGTTGCGTTCAATTACGCATTGAATGACGATTTCATTGGAATCTTGAAACGTTCAGCTTGTTTTTATTAGGGTTTTATATCATATCTTAGACAATGTATCTAATTTAATGAGGTTTATGTTCCTTTTAGGTTCGAAGCCTGGCGCTTTCGTGAAACCATCGCCTACTTTTCCAACTTTTTCAGCAGCCACTCTATCTCCAACTTATGGACCGCTGCCACTGTTTTATCCATTCTTCCTACCGGTTAGCGTTTTACTCTGTCATGTCTCTTTTAATATTTTTATAAATAAAACTTGATTTTCACCCGATGTAAGTGAAAATTTCCAAAGAATATAGCGGTGTATTGAGATTGATGTTTTATCAAGGTGCAAAGGAGGGAAAGAAATTGAAAATAAACTTGAATTGACTTAATATCGTGTCTAGAAAATATAAGAATATGTCATTCCCCAAAAAGTGTAGCTGAAAGTTAAAGAACGATATTGGTACAATATTGCTCTTAGACTATCCCAAACCAGCTTAATATTTAGTTTAAAGGGATTGAGAAGGCTTTGTATATTTAGGAAAATGCAAATTGTTCCGTAACATATTTTCATGAATGAGTTTGTCGAACAAGCTAGAAATAAGCCAGAGGAAAGTGATAAACTAGGTTGTGAAAATTTTGCAATTAATAATGTAAATGCTGCTCAGATGAGCAGCAGAAACCTTGAAAAAATGTGTGAAACGAATGAAATGTGCGGTGTGGTCCCCGCTTTGGAATGAGCCAAAAAGAGCTCCTTAGATGATTGATGCGCGTCGATTATGTATAATCTTGGGCTATTGGAGAACTGAGTTATGGGTTAAGATTTGCTCAGAAACAGCAAAATGATTGATTCTACAGCAGCAAGGACTGAAAGCATATGAGAAGGAGGCTGAATACGATGAATGCCTGAAGGCTTGCCTTGTTTTACTCCGTTTCCGTGATTGAATGCACTAATTTTCGAAATTTACTCTTGTTATGACCAGTCTCTGGTGAACATATTTGCTTGATTGATGCACTGGAATATAGGCTTGATTATGTCTACGTATCAGAATCAAATAAGGTCTTTCTTCCCACTTCCCCTAGTTTTGTTTTGTTCCATATGTTAGAATGATTGAAGTTTCTTTTTCCTACACATCGTACTGGTATATTAAATTTAGATCTCCAAGTAAGGTTAGATAAAGGAGTAAAAACTTGGCTAGTTTGGTGGCTGTCTTTCATAAATGATTATTTACAAACTTCTAAAAAACTTGCGAATAGAAAAGTACACGATCAAGAAACAAAAAGCTGTTATGATATCGATAGCCTTGTAAGTTCTGTGTCATTAATCATGAATAGCTATAAGCCCTTGTACATAATGAAATGTTTTTGCAGGCGGGTCTTTGATGCAGATCATGAATCGTGGGAAGCATAAAATTTATAGATTCAAACGAAGGCTAGATCTTTTGAAGAAGGATAGACCGCTGTTGTCAGAATAGAGATCCGTTCTGATATAAGCCTACTGGGAGTGGATGAAAAGAAGTACACAAGAGAAAATCAAGTTTCCCAATTAAAAGGGAAAATTTTCTAGATGAAAAAGAAATGAAATTACAAAACAGTAGTGATGCATGCAATGATGATCCTTTCATTTTTAAATGCCATTTGTTGGATAGGATAGATAGTTAGAGGTACTAATCAGAGGAAAAGTGAGAAAAATTGAAAAAAATCATAGGAATGGAGGTGTAACATTAAATGGTTAAATCTGCAAAGATAGGTACTATTCAGAGAAACAAAGTGGAACAGAGCAGTTGAGGAAGGGAGGAGAATGCATGGAGAAGGAAACAAGTACAAACGATAAGGCCATAAAGTTTAAGCATTTTATGTATAAATGAACACCGCAGTCTATAATTTTCAGACTCTAGACGTTACATTTCCGTAAAAAATGTGCTAGTACTTGGCTTAATTATGCAGTAGATGAGCAATTTTTTATTTGCATAATCAAACTGTTGTTTAATCATTTATTCGAAGAATACTGATTATTTGTCCAACATTTTTTATTTGTTCAAAATTTTGTTTGTTGATAGAGAGCATGAATTAAAAATTTTAGTAGTGAAAATTTATTGGCAGTATTGTTTGAACTTAGGATAGGAAATAATGAAATCTGATTTAAACGTAAGGTAAGCAAATGTAAATGATTACTTAAATTTAGTAACCCGACTCGTCAAAGAAAGAACTTTTCAAAGCAGAGGTTCACGGTTGCGAAAGGGTGTTTTAAATGTTGGAATATTTCTTTATTTTTTCAAAATTTATGAAACAAAATTGGCAACACCCACCTTAGAGCGACAACGACTAGACTTTCATTGCAAGTGACTACGTGGTAGCTATACGTTTCTCCAGTTTGATATTGGAGAAGTAAGGGTACAAAAAGGAATAGGCTTTTTCATTTTGGTCTAAAAAGGATCACGGAGCATATGAAGTCAATGACTTGTCACACTTAAATCATTTTATTCTTTCTTGACCCTTCCAAATTACAAAAGATCAGAAGAGTTAGTGGTTTCTAGAGCAGAGAAGTAGTCAATTGTAATAGTAGTGTAAAATATATTGTCATCCTCGTATATCGAAAAAAGATTAGGATTTAAATCAAGAGGATTCCTTAGAATCCTTTTGATTTAAGTCCCATTATCTTGAGATTGAGAATTGACAGGGAAGTATGGATGTTATTGAAGTAATTTAATTGTGGCAGTTTGACTTCTCCCGATAATCGATGGTAGATTATTGTTATGCAAATATCATATAGTTTTACGAGATAGTGAAAAATATACTAATATTGCATTTTTTAACTACTAATTTAGTCAATGTCGTTATTTGTTTGAAACAGATTACTGAATTTCAGAATCAGGCTCCTTATGGTTTGCCGTTCGGTAGGATGCCCAGCGGACCGATGGATGCTCGTTCAATGTCGCCGACCTATGCAGCATTCGTCATGCAACAGGCGGCACAAACTATGTCACCAACCTTCGAAATGTATAGGAATTTCCCTTTTGGGCCTGCGTCTCCAAGTTCCCTATTCCAGGTTTGTGTGTTTTACTCGTCATAGCTAACGTTTTTCAGTGCTTTGCTATTTTCTCGAAATTGGGAGAAGGGGGGGGGGGGTTAATAAACTGGCGATATTAAGTAGTTGAGCAAACTTATCGCTGTGGTCTTAGTAGCTGGGTAAAGATGTTCTGGAAGAGGTGCGAAGTGGAGAAATACTGGCATGAGTCTATTGAAGGGTAGTGGAGTGGGTACAGCTACCCCCAAGGGTAACCCGTTGGCGGCAGCTACAATGATGCGCAATATGCAAAATGCGGCTGCAGCGGCCGCAGCATCTCCGCATCCACTGAATTCAATAAACCAAATGCGATTACCTCAGATGGGTTCACCGATCACCTCCATGGCCAGTAACTTAGCCCAACAGCCGAGTAGTAATTCACGTGGCAGTGCTAACAATACCAAGACTGCGAAGAGCGAAAGCAAACCGCCCAAAGTTAAGGTAGGTGTTATTTCAGTTTACTTGTTTCCAATCCTGTTGTAACTGCCCATTTCGTTTGCTGTTGCGATGAAACTGATTTTTCATTGATTCAGCTCGCCATTCACAGAGCATCAAATGAGCAATTGAAACTCGTTCAGTGTACTTTCTTATCAACGAGTTTTGAGTGAATTTTTCTCGTGGTAGTTATGGGGATTCACGTACAAGTTTTTTTTAAAAGATTTGTTTTGAAGAAAAAGAATTATTTGTTTACTGGAAAAATTTGTTTATTTAGCCACTTATAAATTCCAGTTTTTGTAGGAGCAGCACATCAAGAAGCCTTTGAATGCATTTATGTGGTTCATGAAAGAAAATAGGCCGAAATTAATGGAAGAACTAGATTATAAAGAAAGGCAAAGTGCCGAACTCAACAAGGTTACTTACCTAACTTAATCTAAATTCTGTGTTCTAAAGCAAAGTTCAGAGTACATGAAAAAGGATTAAGATTTTTTATGCGTGCACTTTACTGTCTTCAAAGGTATTTCATATTAAAGCAATATATTCGAAAATGCTATAGGAACTTGGCAGGAGGTGGCACGATTTACCAAAAGAAGAACAACAAAGGTATTATGAGCTTGCTAAAACGGATCGCGAACAACATATGCAGAAATATCCTGGGTGGTCGGCTCGTGAAAATTATGCGATCAATAAGAAGAAAAAACGGAAACGCGATAAATCTATTGGTGGGTGAGCTGCATCAAAATATATTTTATGTGTTCATTCATCATTCTGCAGGTGCTTGTAATCTAGTTTATTTATCATAAAATGGTAAGAAATTGCAGATAATGGCGAACAGAAAAAATGCCGGGCTCGGTTTGGTGTTGTAAATCAGGACCAGTGGTGTAAGCACTGTAAAAGGAAAAAGAGATGCCTTTGGTATCGCGAGGTGAGCTGAGCTTTAACTCGTCATTCACTTTTGATGTTTCGTGAATTGTGGATTAGTTGGACATATAAGCCATCTGGGTGTGCGGGTACCAACAGGCCGAAACACTTATTTGGAACATTACTAATTCCAAATGTTCGCTCTCTTTGCTTTCTTCATGATGGTGGTACTCCTACCCTGTAAATTGTAAGACTGTTATCAGCCCATAGCAGGATTGTAAACATTTGAGGTTGGCAGTAATATGCATTTGCTTTCCTTTTAAGTTTTTATGAAGTTTTTCCTAAAGTAAAGGACAAAAGAGATCAAATCAGCATTAGGTGCCGTTGGGGAAAGTTAGGCTTCCATCAGTACCCATTTGTTTTCACGTATATATTTAGGCATCTTCACCAGTTGGAGTGGTTTCCTCGACAACACCAGGAACCCCTGGTACTCCGTCTTCACTATCTGGACCAGTTGCGGGTGGTGTATTGAGCGGTCGTGATACTGATTCAGAAAATGATATGGATGCTGCAGCTGCCGCCGCTGCTGAAAGATCTCGGTCAATGTTAAACCAGGTACCGAACGAGCAGCAGACCACTCCTCTTATTTGCTAGTAGTTCCTTATTGTATATTTATCATTCTAGGCTGTTGTTGGCATCTATTCTTGTTCGTTCAGGATCAAGAAAATTTCCCTTGCATGCTAAACCACACTCCTATTGAATAGTTATTCGCTCTTTGTAGCGCTATACCTTCACATCGCAAGAGCATCGCGAAACGAAATAGGTCAAATTATTACGCCTTGAAGATCGATTTTGTCGTTTTCGTTTTCTGATCCATAATGAACGATGCGAAGGGGTATAAATGAAAGAACAGGATGACATAACCGATATTAGCGTTGGAGCGATCAGAAACATTTGAGAATTGAAAAGAATGTTGTTGCTTGTTGTTAGCCTTAGTTACATGCTTGTCCTCGTTTTAATCGTCGTTGGTACACGGTCTTCAAAGTTTGCCTTAAGCTGTTTTCTGATGCAATCACCATTCAGTGCGCTAATTGCTCTTCATTTTCTGATGATAATGTATTGTATAGTTTAGTGCCGTCTTTTGTCGTGAGGCTTAGCGTACCCATCTTATCATAGTGTTCTAATTGGATTATATGGGAACAATCTAATCCTATGGTGAGGGATAAATGCACTACATGTCATCCTACAGATGCAGATGCTCAGTCTTGCCGTTCCTCCAACAATGATACAAAAAATCAAAGCATATTTTGGTGACAGGAAACCGACGGTTATTTTCCATGTTATCCAATTGTAAGGAGCAGTAATAGAATGAAATTGTAGTGATATTTACGACGAGAATGGCAATGGCTTCTTCGCCATAAAAACAGGGTTCCTATTGCATATGAACACATCTTTCATTGTTCTTGTTATCGTTATTATCATAATTATTACTATTATGATCTTTATGGTTATGTTTACAATTACGATTTTGATTCCCATTCTTACTGTTATCTCATTTATGTATAATTCTCATCTTTCGTCCCTCTCTTGCATTTCAGATTAGTAATGCTTTGTCGACCGGTCAAAGCCCCACTTTAGTGACTGGCGTTTTCGACGACTCCATGCATCACATTGCATGAGAATGTCAGGAGGAAAACCAATTGTATTTACCTTTAAAAGGTCGAGTTTTAACCTGTTCTCCGGTAATCAGAGCTGAGCTTTGACAGGTCTAATTGCAGTAGTTCTCACTAAAATTATGCGGGAAGCTTTGATTTGCGTTGTATTTTTAAATACTGATATTTTTGTTACGGCATTTTCTCGTATTTTGCGCATTTGCCACTATGTGGACAGTACTGGGGAACAACTTTCTTCTGCGGCTGACTTTTTTTTCAGATTTGACCGACATGTCACTGGGATCGTTGTTAAACCTCAGCAATAACAATTTAATGAAGTCTGTGTACACAACTGATGGGAGCCAAACTGCAGTTTGGAACCATCAGTCACTTTTTTATCCAGCACAATAAACATACGTCGTTTGAAGCAAGATCGCATTTATTAATCCATATTTGAAGTAGAGAAGTGGGAAGCGATTGGTCAGATGGAGAAAGGCATTAAGATTTTTGCTGAGAACACAGGAGATACAAACATGCAGGCGATGCAGATCACTGAAAAGACGAAAGTGTGTTCTTAAAAAATACGATTTTAAGATCGGAAATGCAAAATCAGCTAATGACGGACCTGTTGGGCGCGTGAGGTTAATAGAAGGAATTAGCTGGTACTCCTGGATCTGAGTGTAAAACAAATCTTCAGTTCATATCTAATGGTAATCCCGCAGTTTTCTATTCAATTCTTCCCCTTTTGATTTCTCCAGCAAAGTTATCAACTTCGACTCCATAAGAGAGGGACCTGATCCGGTAGTGGATTTGCAAGCCTTTTTCCTGCGAAAGCTAACAGGCAACATTGGAACATCAGCATCGCCAACCCGTGAGAAGCGCGAAAGTGTACGAGAATCAGCGCTGTACACATGGGGACGCGGGGACACGCGACATAATTCAATTACGTAATATGTATTGCAGGGATCACATGTCCACATTTGCTGCTCACGCAGATGAAGTACGGAGAATTGCTAGGAAGAGGATATGATATTATGAATTCTGAACTCTGACCCTGTTTTATCCCTCACTGATTAAACATATCACTGGAACAATAAACATATCGGACCGCACTGTAAAAATCCTTCCAGTTTTCAGTAAGACTAAGTCGAGGTTACATCTTCTAATCAAAAATACCCACAGCTGGTGAAATACATCAGGCCGTTTTTACGTCCCAGGTCCATTGCTCTAGTCACTATGACTTTTCGGAAATATCTGGCATCCTCCGCGATAAATTAGTTTCAAATACTCCTTGTCGCGAAAATACATCCTCAATTCCCGAATTTCTGCCATAATTAGTTTTTATTTAGTCTATCACTGAAGTAATATAGCCTGTATTTTCTTAACAGTGTATCCTTCACCCATAATATATCCCTACTACTACCTACCGCCATATAGCACGAAGGAAAACCAAGAGTTTCCTTTTTTCTTTAGCCGCTAAAATTTTGCTCGTGAACAAGAAAAATATATAGAGAAGACAAGAAGCGAAAAATCACTGGAAAGAAGCAAAAAGTAGTCCAAGTCTGGGAAAACATAATTATACAACAAAACAAAAAATCGTAATGTGCACATTATCTAAACTACACGAGATGACAACACAAAAAAATTACCAATCACATTGAGAGTTTTTACCGCGTATGAAATAATAAATATATATATACAAAGATGGACAGATAGCTAGCTATTTAAACAATTGTTATCATACAATAAAAATAATTACAGCTTTCCTAAAAATGACTATCAATTTCATGTATAAATAAACAAACAATAACACATTATACAATAAATGCACATACAGTAAGAGTGCTTAAATCACGAGAGAGATGAAAAGTGCTCCTATTTCGCACCCCCTACTTCCGTGGTTAGATGCGAGTATATAAGTATGTAAGATTTCAAATTCTTATTCCAATCAGAATAGCTCAGTGGCCGCAGGTTTTAGAAGTGCAGTAAGCCAATAAGAGCACGGGTAAAAGAGCAAAGCAACAACCTCTGTAAATGAAGTAAAAAAAAAAAAAAAATTTAAACTAAAGATTTAACTACCTCATTAAGTAATTCTGATTGATAGCGTTAAGATTCACTTGATAAAGATGAACAACTTGCCTGTATCCATATAGCATACATCCGTAGTGGTTGAAGAAATCTGGAAACGCTGTAAGAGCCTAATTCCAGTTCGATGCTCACTTGTGTCACTAATTGAAATTCGGATACATATCAGCTCCAACAACCCATTACACGCCACCTCACTATTGGTCACCTAACCCTTTGCCAAAGATCTAGGTTATGCATGCCATCCTTAATTGAAACACTAAATAAGTAGTTCGGAGTACCGGATAACATACTTCCCCATGCACCACTCTAAAAAGTTAATATCTCCCATCCCACTAAAATGAAGGATATTCTCTCCTATAGACGAAGAGTATTAAAAACACCTGTGGACACGTCGGAAGTGATAAGTGCGTCGTAAGAGCAATATTGCAACACATAAAAGTTGTTATATTGGCCCCAGAAATATAACAAATTGCTACCCAGAAAAACCGATTTCCCAGAAAGACTGGATGGAAATATGCAATAAAAATGATGAATGAAACGACTTTCTCTGGAAAAAGATGACAGCACTGTTAGTACGGAAAATGTACCAACAGGGAGTGGTTCAAGATGTTTGCAGCAATCTGAAAATTCATCCATTTATGAAAAATAAAAAGAAGTCCGAAGAAAACATTTTACATGGAATAATGGAGTAGAAAAAGAAAAACATGCAAAGAATTCTCCCACACCGTATCTCAATAAGGGAATACAACACCAGGCCCAATATAGAAGAGATTACCATACTTCAATAAAACTATCTTTCTGTCCTCGGTTTGTTGTGCGACCTTCGAGTCAGGAGATAATCTGTGACTCTCCGGACTTACCTTACAACCTCATCGATATACCCGAAATAAAAAATCTAACTTACCCATTATTTTGCTTTAGCGTCTGTGCATAACTTTTCCTTTCTTTCGCTTCCTTCTTCTCTTCTCTTTTACCAGCGGCTACTGAACTGAATGTTGGCTTACTCCGCGATTTTGATTCTTTCACCTCCACCACTGGAGATGTTTCTTCAGAAAGACAAGGAAACGCACCCTGAAACACTTGTATCATTTCTTTATTTATATATACACTCTTTGGACGAACAAACTGAAGTTTAAGTAATTAACACTATCATTACGGTGCTTCATCAATTTAATAAGATAACCTCCTCAAAGCTGTATTCCGTATCGACGGTTTTACGAGAACTGCTCCTCTCTAGTTTGGAATCATCATCGCTAGCTGTTTTTGAACAACACTGCTGCTCTTCACTTTTTTTGTCTTCTTCTGGCGGTAGGCAAATTATCGGAGGGCATATTACACTTTTATTATTCCCCGACGAAATTCCAGATAACGGAATATCCCTTTGCTTACGCCGTTGTTGCCGTGTCTGCATATTTCTAAAAACAATCAGTTGAATATAAGGCGATGTATATGGATACCAAATGATAAAGCGTCTTCCGTGACTAAGAACCTTATCCACGATTAAAGAACCTTGAAAGTATGTTTCCAACAATTCTTCAAAGTGATTACCACCAAATATGCAAAGCGTTACCGGCCGCTCGATTGATCGTAGTCGCAGCGCCGCTGCATGTTATCGTTTTGATTAGCCTTTTGTGATTCAACTGGTGTCCGACTCCGCATTGTACCTGGAATGACCATGTACATTCCTACGATGATAGTCTTATAACGAAATCTCCGCTTAAATAAATACACATGCATTGAGAAACCGACTAGAATAAAAATTATTAAGACGATTCTGCCGGCCCCGGGAACGAACAGAAGTTGGAGGATCGTTGTTTCTTTCTCGATAACCATCACGATGAGCATCACCATGGTTTTTGTTTCGTCGACCTCCTCCGTGGTCGTAATTACTTGTACAAAAATCACGATGATCGCTGGTGCAAACTCGCTGATTATATACGAAACCACCTCGTGCTTTGGAACTGGAACCTAAAAATACGAACCATAAAGTGTATATTGAAAGGTTTTCCTTATATCAGAATAAAGCGTATCAGCAGTGACGGAAATGAGATAACAAGACAAACCTCGAAAATTACAACTATTTGGTCCAGCAGAGCAAGTACCTCGCAGTCGATGGTTGGCACTTCGATTAGCAGTTGTACCGACAGTAGAGCTAATATGAACAACCGTTGTACCAGGCTTGAAAGTCGCACATGGTACATACCCGTAACTAGCCAGGATTTGGCCCAGATCGAAACTATCTGCAATAATAGCCAATTAATTTCATCCCTATTATAACGCAAATGAAATTAAGAAAAGTAAATAGAACATGACAAATACCAGATGAACACGGTGAAGGAATGGGCACGACGGGAACGGACACAGCGGGGTCGCCCGAAACCTCCGACGGTACAGCAGACGGAGATCGATCCCGAATCAAGTTCAACGGTTCTGAATATGGTGCGCCACCTGTTTTTATTCGTGCCTGAAACTACTGATGCAGTATGAATAAGGAATAAAGAATAGACTAAGGCTTTCTAGTCAGATAACAAATGCTTGTGAACTACTAAAAATGTAGAATTAAAATTTGGATCAACTAGTGAGTGATTAGTTCGTTTGACTCATCTTATTCATTGAATGTTATCAAACAGTGTATATGTTGGAAGGAATACACCATAATCACGACTTCTTGCAACTATGTATAGGAGCTCCATTTGGATAAAGACCACTCACTGGTAAAACTAAAATATTACGATGCAACTAATTAGTAAGCCTACAGTTTCCCGATGGAGTTTTTCGATTACTAACAGATCATTTCAAACTTTGGAACTCTCTCTAATTCATAAAACGATATAGTACGTTTAAGAACACAGCTGACATAGTCCACCACTACGATATTACTTACCTTCAAAACTGTAATGCTCTACCAGTCTATCTGTTAATATTCTGAAAGAGAATATTGCAAACGGGACGACAAACAGAGCCTAGAGCTCATAAATTATTTTAATAGAAATCTGTCATTAAAACAACGGATTATGAAATACTTACACAGATCGGTTTGTTATTTAAAGTTTTGCCGAGATTCTGCAAGTGCAAGAATGCACGTTCCGTAGCTTCTTCCGACTCGAACGTTACATACCAGCTATTATTGAGGCCGTATTGCAGGCTCAGATATGGTGGTCCACCAGTGAACATTGATGCCACCTCCTAAATTCTTACAGCACAATCACTTTCAGTGCATTTCGCCTTCCAATAATTTCTGAGAAAATGCATCAGAATTTCCTTCGTACATTCTTTTTAAGATTTATAGGATGATTGAAATGCTGGATGGAGGACGATTTAGTATCCTAAAAATCTCCCATTTCTATCACTCTTTAACACTACCCTTAAAAAAACAGAACAACAAGAGACAGATTATTCACATGATTTTCCCTGATTCCATAACATAGAACAGAACAGCAAAGACAGCGAAACAAATTCTGTGTAACTCTTATAAAACACAAATTGAAAATATAGAATTTAGAAGGTATATCAGAAGTGGAAGAATAGGGAGTTCACTGAGTCAATAATTCATGATAGAAAGGAAAAATATCAACCAAACTGGTGTAGTTGCCTGATGTGCGACAAGAAATAGATTATACATTCCAAAAAAAGAAGACAGAAGTACCTTTTCATCGGTCGACTCAGGTATTTCACGCAGGATAATAGTGCATCGTTTTGAAACGGCTCGTACCCGTTGTCCTTTTTCGTCAACTTGCACCTGAGATGATTCTGCAAATAAAAATAAAATAGAATCTTGATAGGCGTTTAACGGAACTTGCAATTCAATATGTCTAAATAACCTAATAAAACTAATGATTACAACTATACATGAAGAAAAATGAAAACGGTTGATTTTTTTGAATAGCAATTTCCATTTATTCTTTGCTATAACCGTTAGTAGAATTCTGCTAGGAACTATAGTTCAGCATCATTAGGAAGGCGTCGATCCGGATTATGCGAGCTCATCCTACTTTCTACAACTTATTCTGAATAATCTTATGGAGGATGATAGAAATGAGCAAAAAAAAGTTAGCACAACACTACGAATGGTCAGAAAGAAACCTCGCAGCACTTTTACAACCAAACTGTAGTCACTGGTGAGTCGCTTAATTTTTGGGAAGCTAGCAATGATTCGTATCGGTACATACTGGTCGTTGTCCATCTGACATCGCAGAAACTTATCGGTCATCAGATTTTCTCTGAAAATAGAATCTGAAGCATAGTAAACTTCAACAATAATGAATTTGAGGCATTTATGAACTAAATTGATAACCCGTTCCTCAGATTTTCTAATGGAAGCCACTTACCTTGAAAAATAATACTCTAGCTGAGCTTTAAGCTGCTGCTTGATTTGTTCGGGAGACTGAGATATGACTGTATTGGAAGTTATTCGCTGAGTCGGTGCAGCTACTACTGCTAGAGATAGTGGTGGTAGTGGGGGTGGTGGTGGTAGTGAGGGTGGTGGTGGTGGTAGTGGGGGAGGTGGTGGTGGTGGTGGTGGTGGTGGCGGTGGTGGTGGTGGTGCCGACGGTGCAAGAAGTGTTGTGGACATGCTCATCGGCACCTGAATGATAGGTGAATCCGATGCAGCCAAGAGTTGATTTTCGCATTCCGTTGTAAACCACCAAGGTAACATTGGTGTAGGAGGTGTGTCGCACTCACCAGATGGCACTATCATGTCGTCCAACATCCGATCAATACTACTAGAATTCACCTAAAATTATAACGAATCACGTTAGATACTACTCAATCTGTGTAGGTATTTCAGTAAAACTTACTTGTTAAGAATACTTTAAACAAATCATTAGCATTTTTTATTTTAACAACGTCGAACGGAACTTGAAAAATGAACTCCTACCCAAACAAACCCTCTTATATTAATCAGAACTATTCTACCTTCCCAATTTCGATCTTTACGATGAAGTGAGATAGAAGCTACAAGTTACCCTACTCGATGGCTGATTTGTATTTTTGAAACTGTAGAGCAAATTTTCCAGTGAAAACTGCACACTGTTATCCCAGCAGTCCAAGAAATATGCAAAACCCTTCTCAAAATAGATTTGGTTATTCTTCTGAAATACCACAAATTTCCGTAAAGTCTATTCCGAGAGAGTAAGAATATGACAAATCCTAATTACGAGAGCACCTAGCAGCAATGTAACTGCTATTATTCCCATCGTAACGGAAATGATTCTCCACTTCCAGACAATAACGACAGTTACAAACTAATTGCCAGCAGAGTAAAACAAGCCATCTCTAATGTCTCTCATAACATTAACAACGACAATGTAAGAGTGCTTATCCTAGCGACCAGATGAAAGATCATACTCCTTTTCTGTGATTGCCAGTATGATCCAACTTTTGAAAGTTAGAGAATTCGGTCAGCATAAACCACTATGCTACTTTCTAATTTCGAAAAATGCATGCAGAAAATTAATAAAACCAATGCCTATACAACTTCCAGTAAGCGTAAGAAACAATCAAAACCAAATTCCAATCTTGGTTTTGATTGTTTCTTACGCCTGAAAAAGTCTTGAAAAAGACGGAAATCACTCAACCTATTCTATCTGCATGGTAAGGCACACAAAGAAAGAGAGTAAGAAGAATAAAAAACTGACAAGAAAATTCGAAAAAAAAGCTCGACAAAAGTAACAAGAAATATAGGTGAATGGAGTGTCACTGACCATGATTCTATAGATATTCTTTTTCAAAATAACTTCACAACAGCACCGTTTTTGAAGGACTGATTGTAGGGTACACTTTATCTTTTCAATACTTCTGGTTTCTACAGATGAACAAGGAGTACAAGACACGGATAATGTACCTAGTTCTGCTTACTAGAGAGATGCACAAAGAAGCACACACGCATCTGGAATTGCATATTTGATGAAAGTACAACAAAGATATAATGGAAGGTCAAACCCGTTGGATGATATAGCAACGGGGTGACGTTTCGGTGCACATAAAGAATGCGCCCGGTTCTCCCTGTTCATTGATGACAGCCATCCTTCAAGCCATAATTGACATTTATATTGACTAATTACTGCAATTGATGGCTGTCGAGGTAATAGTAAAATTGCTGTTGTTATTGTTCGCTGAGTAATAACTGGACGACTTTAGCGTGCAACAGGAAAAAGCGCTGAGAGGGGCAATAAACGATTCTGATAATGATGATACTGTCAATGATACCAACGATAATGAGCAATGGAACAACAACTGTACCATCCTGCAAATATATATCGCCACTGATTCGCTGTCATAACGATGACGTCACATTAGGATAACGCAATACGATTCAGTCGACGCGAACTATCCTCACCCTGATACCAGCTTCAGTTTACTTCATGCAATATATTCAACTTGCCACTAATCATGTATCATTTCCATATAATACTGCAGTATGCAAATTATTATGCTGATCATCCAGCGAAGTGCTAGCACTAAAAGAAAGGGAAGAGATGTGCATGCATGCATGCATGCATGTATATGCATTGTGCAAATGTAAATGAACATAAAATAGGGACGAGTTTGCATGCATACCGCATATCCTCAAATGCGGATTTAAAGAGAGCGGTAATGACAGAGAGAGAGAGAGAGAGAAAGAAAAGAAAGAGAGGGAGAAAGCAAGGCACTAAGGAGATTCGCTAAATCCCGGAATGCAGTAGGTTTTTCTTCTACAAAAGAGGCATAAGTTAAATTTCTTTTTCTGGCTCATTAAATGGCTAAGGTATGCTGTTCTTACCTTATCTGATGTACGCTAAATAACTCAGTTAACTCTCCTGTGTACCTATGACTACCTACAGTTGATATCAGTAATAGATCATTTAGTGTTTCGTACCCTCTTAATTGTCTTACTTCAAACATAGACAGTTTAACTGTTGTTGAATTCAAGTTGGGTGAAGGATACATGCACTGAAAAACACTGCAACTTGGAGAAAAGCGAAAGAGCTACACAATCTTATGATCAAGTGACAGTATATATCGGAGATTCATGTGGAAATGCAGGTACCACGAACATACAATTGAATATTTAGAGTAAGGAGGGAGTGATAACATATTATTGATCGAAATCACCATCATCCATGTACTCTTTGAGCAAATGCCGACGATATAATACAACAGAAAATGTGCAGAGGAGAATGGCTACATCACATGCAATCAGATAACATTCGCCCCTAATGCAATGGATACACACATACCCATCTACACACTTATGCTTATCCACGTGTAAATGCTCGCACATTACCACATACACTTGCATCTTGCATGGAACATTAATCCATTCATTAAGCAATACATATATATAGGAGACGCAACGCAAATATACGCAATAAAGTATGACATTGTTACACATATGACCCTTGACCTCAGTAGGTACAGCAAAACTTTTAGAGGACATAAGAGAAGTTCGGTACATAAGGTACATTTGCCCGAAATCATATATAAGATCGCTACCTTTGTTGCGGGAATTTATTTGTATTGGAGAGAAAGAAGGAGAGAGTGACCCATTAGGAGATACTAATGAATTTTGGAGAGAGAGAGAGAGAGAGAGAGGCTTGGCATATGGCAATGATGTCAGGCATATGTATAATAATAATATGTAATAATCAGTTTGAGAGGGAAAGAGAGAGCACCATCGTCTGCGACAATGACGACAGCAGAATCAAATAGAACCTCCTCGTATGGGTAGCATCGCAAAGAGAGAGGATGGCAAGGATCCATGCCACCCTGTACACCTCTCCCTCTTTTACCCCATTCTCCTGCTCATCTATACGTTTGATATTGTTATGAAAAATGGAATGATACCCACCAACAACGGAATGGCATTTGTGAATTTGCTGTCATTGTCGTGGAACTGCTGTAGGATAATGTAATGGTACGGTGACCAAAGTATCTCTTCTATTCTTGCTCTTGAGGATTTCGAGAGCAGAAGAGCGGAAAAGATGAAAGAGGCAGTGAACTTACTAGCAAGAAAGAGAAAAAAAGCTTTGCAAATAAACGAAAGGGCAAGAATTAATCACTTTACCATAGTATTATCCATCCAATTGCTACAAATAAAGCACTTGATATGATCCTTACTCGCTCTGCAGTCCCACATGTTTCATTTCCGGTATCTCTTATGAATTTAAGTACTCCAAAATACTCTAGGCCAGTTATGTATTTATCTTTATGTTGTTGATCTGCGTTTCTGCTTGTCTTTTTAAGTAATGGGAAAATTGGCTTTCCGAACTTGCACCTTGAACTTCAGGCTACCATTCTTTTGCCACATTGGAGGGGGATGCAACGCGGTGGCTGTATCACTTACCCATCTGAGGCTGGTTATACTCATAGCTTCTGTATCCTGTTGATTTCAATCATAATGATGGTAATCTACCGTTGATACCACTTCTTTTCTCTCTCTCCCTAATCGATCTTAAAGAAAATGCAAAAAAAGACAACCATATATAAGGGGTGAATTCGAGAATACAGAAACACAGAAAATTTGATGAAAGTGTATGACACGTGAGAAAGGACCTGTCAGTGAGTTGTCGATGATCACTGATCTTCAAAGGGCGTAAGATAAGTACTGAAGGATTCTGCGAAAAAGTGTCGGGAAATTCTAGTAAGATGCCTTTGGAGGTCGAGTTGCACATTAGTTCTGATAAGTGTCTCACCTGCCTCTCAAAAGCATGCCCTTTTGCACCTGTTGTCAAGAAGATTGCACTGATCCCGTGCATCTCTAAACCTAAATTCCCAAGAGAGAAGTAAGCCTGAAAGCCTGCATGCCTTTTAAGGCAAGACACGATCACATTTATCCTAAATGAAAAACGTAATTCTGATCCCAATGAAGCAATTCGGCGTGTTGTTCAGCGCTGCAGTATCACGTCATATGAAAAAATGTTGCTGCTGCATTGACATGGGAAATGAGATGGCCTCACAAAGTGAGCCTGCCTGCTTCTTCGTCCCTAGAAGACTTACTGACAGCTTTGCTCAGTCTATCCAATGAATAAGGCTCTTAATTTTCTTCCCACCCTATCACATTTGTAGGTGACATATGGGAGCTCCAAAGTTCTACAAACATATATACACCAGACATACATGCACAGACGCACACATAGAGATTAGTGCAGGTAAGCATGACGTTATGAAATGCACCTTATGCATTGCAGGATACGGTTGCCTTGAAATACGTCATTTTTCCATATCAGTCGTCCACCCACTCCTCCTCCTTCTCCTTCCTTCTCCTTTTCCTTCCTCCTCTTTCTCCTTCCTCCTCCTCTTCCTCCTTCTCCTCTTCCTCCTTCTTCTTCTAAAGACATCATCTTTCTCCAACCGATTTATCCGAATTTCGGATCGCTGTTCAACTGTGCTATTTTTCCTCGAAGACTTACGAATGTTGCTAAAGTGTTTCAGCCACTCTTTCTAAGTCTAATATCCGAAAGTGGATGGATGAAATTATGTACTTTGAAAGCTACCAGTCTTAGCATGGAACATTCTTTTATCACTTTGTGCAATGTGTTTAACGGAGTGACGTGTTACTGCTGAGTGTTGTATCATATAAGTTTTTCTACAACTAGTGGTTACCTGAAGGATCAGTGAAGTGTACCTGGACCTTTTATTACGAGTAACTTTGTAGGTGGAAAATTCTGCTACAAAAATATAAGTTATTGAGGTTATCAATCGGAGTCATCTGATTAACTTTTAATCTTATATCCTTAATTGAGGTATGCAGAAGGACAGCAAGAATCTGATTAGATACTAACAAGAAAATAAGTGGTTGTTGCCATCTAGGTCGTCTACTTCACGTGCGTAACTGTCAGATGTGATAAATGAATTGCTCTAAGCGCCTATGAACAGGATGAAGAGTAAAGAAGCTGCAAATGCTTTAACAAGAGCATTGAATTCTTCGATCGTTAGTCTGGAAGAAGAAAGCAGGAACTGTCCTTTGTTCGCCAGATTCTAGTACACTGAATCTTGCAATAATAACTTTTAATTACTTTCATCCGATTTGGAGCGGCCTTGGAAAGAAGGTACAGGTAATTCATTGAGAATGTAAATAAAAATAATGATAATGGATATATTTTCTCTAATAAGAACCTGCAAAATACAAACGTGTAAAATGACATTCGAATTACGATTCAGCAACATCACTCGTCAGGAAAGGGCGATTTATTGTCACCCATTCGTTTATTCATCCATTTTAAACCATTTCGCTCACTTATCATTTTAAAAAGCATAATTTTTCAAAAGACACTATACAATTTTGACCACAGTAAGAATCCTTTTGGTACACACTAAGCTAACAAAAATATATTTTAAATCAGTAATTGATTTTGTTAATCAACGACCAAATTCCAGCACTTAAGTTTTCATTTAATCAAGCCTAGCATCTTGCTGTATCTCATTAGTTGATTGGCCAAGGATCAGTTGGTTCGACGAAGCCAAAGAAACATTCTTTGAAGGGACACATCTGGCTATCTAAATGAAGAGGAAATCAAATAGGATAATTTAAAGGTAGGTATAACGATTAAATATCATCCAGTGAATGAGTGGACGATCTTACAGCAACTAATTATAGATTCGAGCAAATAACAAACTGGTGACATCGATAGCATGGAAAAGATAGTGACATTAATAACATGGAGAATTAAGGCAACCATAGAAGAACCCATCTCTCAAGAATTGCAGTCTATCCTTTCTTAACTGGCAAACTTTACGACATGAAATTAAACTTGAAGCATAACTCCCCTTGCCGCTTTCAGTCTAACCTCATTTTCTCTTTTTCCTCTGCTTAATCCTTTATCAATAAAACCAGCGGAACAAATACATAGTAAAAAGCTAATTAGGAATTAAAAGATATATTGTCAACCGATTCGCCACAATGCTCCTTTACCACAAACAAGCGCTCTTCTTCTACTTAGACCCATCCTATCCTATATCTCTAAACTCCCCTTCCTATTACCAGACCTACGGCACACACACATGCACATATATATTTGAAGCCATGCCACCTTACATGAACATGAATATACGAACGGTTGCAGTCACATGTATTTGCATACGGAAACACACATAATACATACATACATACATACACATACATACATACATACATACATACACACACACAATACACATATACACACGCACAGACATATATATATATATATATATATATATATGCATACACGCAGAACTTCAGAGGCTAAGTGGACCAGCTTGCATTCCAATTTGGGATCTCTGGGCAACTGGGACCTATCTCTTGTTATTACACATCTTTTATTGCCTATTGCCCTATTGCTTATTAATTGTGGAATATACTTGAAGATATTTTGAGGAAGAAAAGGAGAGCGCATTTGGTCATGAGATCACATGAATTTCACGGTATCATGTCAGAAACTATGGATTCACATACGCAGTATTGGCAAACAAGCTTAGACATGAAATGTACCTTTGTTAACTTACCACAATCTTTTAGTGAATTTTTAAGGTGGACATCTCTTTGCCTTCTTTCACCTTGCAACTATGAGAGCTGAAATTCTGAAAATAGATTCGTACCAAACTATGCAAATCATACAAGTCTATGGTAGCTGTCTCATTCACTATTTGGCCAATATTGGTCTTACATGCATTCTGTCATCCAGTAGACTTGCGGTCTATCGTATTCCTTTCCTGATATGGCATCTGTATTTGTCATTTTTGCCACGTCTAACAAACACCTCACTGGCTAGCTGTCGTTGTGTCCAGTTTAATTCTACCGGTATTTTCCAGTCACCAGACTTCCCAAAAGCTCCATTATCATTATCATCATCGGTATTATCTCCATCATCAGTGATTCTGCAGCACCAATTTTTATGTTTACTGTACAAATTTATAGCTCCTGATGGATACATTATTGAATTGACTTTTGATTACTTTCACCTTTCACCACGAACCGACCGGTGAGTAATTAATAAAGAACTGTTTTTTCCACAGCAGCAATTTAGATGTAATGATTATTTAAGGTTATTTGATGGTACACCCGATGGACTGATCGATGAAAGGACCGCTTATAACGGTGAATTCTGTGCCAGAGAGGTAACATTCTTGTAACATTTCTTGGACATACATTATTGTATTTACCACACTTCACTTCACTGCTGTGGTACCATATATTTACGTGTTTTTAAGATCGAAGTTGGGCAAACATTCTATTCTCACACGAGGTATCTTATATTCCACGTGCAATTATCTGGTACTTCCAAAGGTTTTCATGGTACTTATAGTCTTATTCCCAAAGGTACCGTTGTTCAGAACAATATTTTCTATTCTTTTTGCCAAGGAATTTTGCAGACAGAAAAAAAAAATCGAATGAGGAAGTAGTTTTGAAGCAATCATTACTTCTTTTCAATTAGTTCGTTTATTGACCTTTAACCAACCTTCCAGGACGATTCCTTTCGAATGCCATTGAAATACATCCATGTAATTTCCATGTTGATGCTTTGGTTGGTAATATATTCTCGCCTAACTATCCATATTTTTATCCAACCAACACCAATTGTACATACTATTTGGCGCCTCGTCAAGGGTTTAGCTTGATGATTTCCTTGGAATATGTTAATTTGAGACGTTATGCTTGCCATGAAGACTTTATTGACATCTACCAGATGCATCCAAAAGTAAGGCTGTGGTCACTTTCATTCGTTTTATAAAATTTCAAGCATTCTTCAAGAAAGACATCTTTCCTGATGTAAAAATATGTGATGATGATTGGTTTGGGGAGAAGGATTGATAAAGCTTCAAGAAAAGTTAAACAAAAAGCGAGAAGCACTCTTATTTGTGTCTCTGGAATTTCCAAACATATTACCAAGTTCTCGAGAAATTTCTAAACATATTATCACATTATCAAGCTTTCGAGATATCATTAAGGTCCATCTCGAAAAACTCTGTTACGATTCGGTGCCACCATACCAAATTCGCACAAAGCGTGGATATATCATTGAATTTTACAGTGGTAACAACGACATAGTACGAGTGAGTTCATTGTGCTTATCAATCATTTGTATCTCTTGAGAGTTTTAAGGAATGGATTACTTGTCACTTACCTCATCATTTTATTAAAGAAAATTAATAAGTTGTCAAATTTCCTGAAATTTAATTCAATTTATGAGTATTTGTTTTTTAATCATTGGTTTTTTATTTTTTTTAATCTTTTTTTAAATCAATTTCATTTTGTTAAAAAATTTTTTTAATCAGAACTTTTGATTAAAATTTTAAGCAGAAGTTCATGAAGTTTTATTTTGCAAGATTTTTGCGCATCGGTATCAGTATTCAGTCGAGCGGTAACTTGACAATGATTGCAGAAAAGGATTGAATATTTGGTGATTTCTAAAACATAAAGGTCTTCCGATGAAATGTTGCGGTTAAAAAAAGGAAAAAAGAAAAAGTCATTAAGAGATTGGTGGAGCTGTTTGTCAAAAAAGATGATGAAACTGATAAGAGTATTTGGTGTCTTCGACCATGCAAAAGATTTGTTACTGGACAGGAAATTCGAAGATGATGATATGAACTGCACATGATTTAAAAAACGAATAATTTCGTTATCCATTTGAAATGAATGAAGGAGTAGAGGAGGAAGAGGCGGAGGAGGAGGAGGAGAGAGAGAGAGAGAGAGAGAG